>NW_017675401.1:13963-68316 GCF_001879085.1 Nicotiana attenuata
GGGGTTTAGTAAACATAGGTAGTAATTTCAGACTTAGTTCAAGGGTAATTGGGGTAATTCAAAATAGGGAATCCTGCAAATAACTGAATTGGAAACCCCTAGAACATTCTAGATGGGGTTCTAATTAGAATTCTAGAAACGTATTGATCTAACTTGGGTAAGAAGTCAGCCTTTTAGGGATGAATTAGTAAAAACTGAAAATAAAGAGGGGGCAAGGGGGTAAATGAAAAATCTGAAACTTCCCTTAGCCTTGCCTATAAAGGCAGCCCAGCACTGCCTTGCTGTACAAGTTTGGATCTGAAAATTTGAATTTCAAATTCAAAAACAAAAACAGAAATCTGAGAGTTAGAAAGTTCATTTTAGGTCTTAGTTCTTCAAAAACCCTAAACAACACAAAACTCCAAAAATACTATTCTATTGAAGCCTCTTAGTTCAATTTCGAGTTTCAGCTCTTGCATTCGAGTTCCTAGCTTAGATTAAAGATGAAAATGACTTGAAATTCCTGTTGTTTGGCTGGCTGAAGTTCAGAAGTTTTCCTGGATTTATTCCAAGTCTACTTAGGTTCATCTGGGCTTTAGTTTTGGTCATTTACCGGTGTTGTTTGCTTGAGTCAGTCCCTGGGTTTTTGGATTTGAAATTGTTGTCTCCTGCTGAAACTTTGCATCTGTTCGTATATTGCTGCAGCTGACCTCTCCTTCTCCTCATTTTGATTCCATTCCAAGTACATCTTTAACTTCAAGTGTTACGTGAAGAATTAGATCAACCTGTACGAACGCCTTTGAAGTTCAATGATAAACAAGCTGTTACACGAATGTTTTGTTGTGTTTTATTTGAATTCCTGATGTTTAGCATAGCAATACCTTTTGACAGTATTCTAATTGTATCAATAGGACCTTAAATCGGTTGTAATTGGACTCTATGGACTGCTAAATGTGTATGACTGTGATGTTAACTATAGTTTAGTTTGGTTACCATGTTAACTTTGAGGATTAAGTTTGGACTAAGATGTGGATTAGGAAACAAAGATACAAAATCAATGTATATACTCATATCGTTCAGCATCTCCTGTAGTTTAATATAATTAGTTAATTTAGTTTGTGCATTATGCTTTTGTTGTAAACAAACTCCAGAATAATAGGTTACAACTTAATTGTCAGCATTTACATTATATCCCATGTTAATTGATGATTTAGGAATTGCTTAAACTGTTTTTAACTATCCAGATTTAGAATGGTAATCATTAATAGGTGAATAATCTGGAACTGTAAAGGATTGTTTGCATTCCAAAATCAGCATGCCCTTTGATGTGAATGAATTGCACATTTGCTTTACAAATTTGTTAATAAGCCCAAAGCCAAAATTGGTATTAGATTTGGGCTCCTTATGAGCCAAAGCAGTATAATCCTTTGGTTTAAAATAAGAATTGGACCTGGTGGTATAACGACAGGCCCCAATATATCTTCAGCCTTTTCGTTTAAATCAATTAGCCTTACAAGAGTCCAGTCCCTGCCTACTCGTAATCTGGGCCTGTTCTACGGCCTAGATGTTGGACAGCCTTGCAGGTGGCTTTACAAGTAAAATGGGACAGGCTTATTCCCAAGGGCCGGCTCTTGAGGCCCAACACGCTGAAAATTTAAGCTATTAGATTTAAGGGTTGTTGAGTTTAACTTATAATTTGGGCCTTCCAAGCTAAGTAGCACGTTTGAATTAGGAGGTTATCCTCTTGTTCAAATGTGGACTTGAGTTTGAGGCCCGAATTCCTTGAATTTTTTTAATAATAATAATTCATAATGCTAATTAGGGCCCCTTTAGAGACAATACTTGATAGAAAATCGTAGTTCTTTTAGGTTGGCCTTTAAAATAAAAACGAGGTGCACCGCGCCAAATAAAATGCATAAATTGTGTGGCCCTCTTTAAATATTTATATTAAAATACTTAGAATCCGGGACATGCCATTTAGCGAATTTTCATGGCCTCCTGCAAAGGTAATAACACGTTAGCCGCCTTAGGCGCGTTCTTTAATAATTTTACCTTCCTAAATTCGGGTGTGCATTTTATGCGACCCAAATCCAAATCCCAAAACGTTGAATAAAATGTGTCGAGGATCCGGATGCATTTCATGTGACGCGATCCGAAAACATATTTTAAACGATGTTCAATTTCCTAAAATTAATTAAAAGCAGTAAATAATTTCAAAATTGCATTATAGGATGACATGTATTAAAATCAAATTTTTAGCCAATTATAATAGTTTAAGCGACCGTGCTAGAACCACGGGATCCGGGGGTGCCTAACACCTTCCCTCGGGTCAACAGAATTCCTTATTCAGAATTTCTGGTTCGCAGACTCCATTCGGGAAGTCGAAATTTTCCTCGATTTGGGATTCAAGATAAACCGCTTACTTGGGAAACCAAAAGCCAAACCTATCCCAAGTGGCGACTCTAAAAATCAAATAAATAATCCCATTTTGAATAATGTCACTTTAAATGGAAAAACTCCCTTATACATTATCCTTCGGGGTAGGTGTGTAAAAAAGCAGGTGTGACATGCCGCATCGGATATGGCCCTGTTATGTGCGGCTGCTGAGCGTGAAATGCTGAAGGGTGTTAGTGTCGGGGATCTATCCCGGAGGGTTGCTGGCGCGGCCTTGCAGGTAGCTTTCAGTTTTCTTTGTGTGCCGTAAGGCTAACTTTGATGTGTACTGACTTGCCTCTCCTCTTTTTCTTCTCCTTTTTAGACTCTCATTTTGGAGGTGGAGAGGAGGCGGCGGGCGCAACAGAAGGCAGCCACTTTTAACAAGATGGCGAAAAAGTACCAACGGTGCCGTGCCAAGCATCGGGCGCTGGCGGACCTACCTAAGCAGGATCCTGAATTTCGGGTGTTCCGTGAGGGCCTTGAACAGTCGGAGGCCCAACTGAAACGGAGGGTGGCCGAGCTAGAACAGGTCGATGAGCAGCTGATGACTGCTCTGGCTCGGAACATTGAGCTGGAGACTCTTCTTCAGTCGAAGGAACAAGAATTGGAGGTTAGCCGTGGGGTAGCGGCGGAAGCTGCTGATTTGCGGACCAAGGTCGCTGCTTTGATCGCCGAACTCGATGCCAGGGCGTTTGAGATTGAAGTCCTTAAGCGGACTGCTGCACCAAGGGCCTGATGAGGATGCGCATCGTGAGGCGCATGATATGTGGGTATACGCCGAGGCCAGATTAGTCGTATTCGAGGAGTTCCTGGCCGCGGGTCGAGCCACTGAGGCGGAGGTTCAGGAGCAACGGCGCGTAGCCCGCGTCGCCCGCGAAACCTGTGGGTATAGTTCTGACTCCCCAAACCGGGCGGGCTATAACTCCGAAGACGTCAACCGTCTAGAATCCGGCTCTTGGATCTCTACAACTTATCAACCCGGGAGCGGCGATGAACAAGGTGGCGGTCAGGCGGGGGACGACGGTCGAAGCGGTGAAGCCTCTTAGGACTTGTAGCAGTTTTGTTTTGTTGTATTTTGGAATGTAAATGGGACCTTTTGTAAGGTCAGGTGTACATATATTTTTGAATGATAATGAAAGTCGTACTTTTGCTGTCATTCTTTTCCTTTTGTATGTTTTATTTTCGGTACCTCGTCTCCGCAGAGCGGGTGTTCACTTGTAGGATTTTCAGTGTGTTTCTCGAACGTTGTCTGTGTTATCCGCCGATAGGATGCAGCTTCGACGCTAGATAGTGGTGGCTTTAGCTAATAATGGCATCACTTCAATTGTTATTTGAGTGCCTTTCGTCGTAGTCGAACAGGATTGGCGACTGTTGGCGTCGATGGCCTTAGCCATAATACTGTCAATGGCCTTAGCCATGTACGTAACTTCGACTGTCGTTGAATTACTTGTTTGTAGTGGTCGAGCTGGGTCGATTTATTGACGAAAATGGCCTTAGCCATAATACTGTCGATGGCCTTGGCCGTGTACGTAACTTCGACTGTCGTCGAATTACTTGCCTGTCCTAGTCGAGCTGGGTCGACTTATTGACGACGATGGCCTGAGCCATAATACTGTCGATGGCCTTAGCCGTGTACGTAACTTCGACTGTCGTCGAATTACTTGCTTGTCGTAGTCGAGCTGGGTCGACTTATTGACGACGACGGCCTGAGCCATAGTACTGTCGATGGCCTTAGCCATGTACGTAACTTCGACTGTCGTCGAATTACTTGCTTGTCATAGTCGAGCTGGGTCGACTTATTGACGACGATGGCCTGAGCCATAATACTGTCGAGGGCCTTAGCCGTTTGCTCGTTGGAGATGACCTTAGCCATTTGCACGTTGGAGATGGCCTTAGTCGTTCATACATTGGAGATGGCCTTAGCCGTTCATACATTGGAGATGGCCTTAGCCGTTCATACATTGGAGATGGCCTTAGCCGTTCATACATTGGAGATCATGCTAGTCTAGTCCCTTTGTCATGTTAGTCAAGAGAGCGTATGGAGTGGCTGGTATGATAAAGTCGTTCCGCGAATATCTCCAGGTGTCCCCTCTGCCGCCTCGTTAAAAACCTCCCTGAGAAAACCCAATTGGGACAAAACTCGGGTAAGGGAAAAAGAGTGCGACTCGGGAGACGCCTTTCAGAAATGGAAATACTTGAGGTGGGCGACGTTCCAATTGTTTTGGAGCGTTTTTCCTTCCATTGTTTCCAATTGAAATGCTCCTTTATTTGCTGCTGCTGTGATTTTGTAGGGTCCGTCCCAGTTGGTGCCCAGTTTTCCTTCGCTTGGGTCTTTTGATGCCAACGTCTTGGCTTTGAGGACGTAGTCTCCCACTTTGAGTGGTCTTATTTTGGCTCTCTTGTTGTAGTATCTTTCGACTTGTTGTTTCTGAGCCACCATCCTTATGTGGGCCATTTCTCTTCTTTCCTCAGCCTCATCGAGATCTTGAAGTCTGTTTATGCGTTCTCTGCTCCGCTGGTATGTGAATACCTCAAGCTTGGTTCGCCGACTTCGACTGGTATGACCGCGTCGGTTCCGTAGACCAGTGAGTACGGTGTTTCTCCTGTGGAGGATTTGGGTGTGGTCCGATGTGCCCACAACACTTCCGGTAGTAGCTCGGGCCATAGCCCTTTGGCTTCCTCGAGTTTCTTCTTCAGTATGTTCAGTATTGTTTTATTGGAAGACTCTGCTTAGCCGTTGGCGGCAGGGTGATATGGCGTGGAGAGTATTCTCTTAATATGCCATTTGTCGAAGAACTCCGTCGTCTTTTGGCCGATGAACTGTCGTCCGTTATCGCAGCTGATTTCCTTGGGGATGCCGAAACGGCAGATGATATTCTTCCATGTGAAGGCGATGACTTCCTGTTCGCGTATTTGGGCGTACGCACCTGCTTCCACCCACTTGGAAAAACAGTCAGTTAAAACTAATAGAAATCGTACATTTCCTCGTCCCGCTGGTAGGGGACCGACTATGTCCATTCCCCATTTGATGAAAGGCCATGGGGAAGTGACTGAGTGAAGTGGTTCTCCTGGTTGGTGTATCATGGGGGCATACTTTTGGCATTGTTCGCATCGGCGAACATATTCCGCTGCGTCTTTTTTCATTGTGGGCCAATAATATAGGATACAAATTGGTTGCGCCAATCCCAAGTCAAATTTAAAGAGAGTACCTCAGGGTGATCAGTGGCTGAATAGAGGGGGGTGACCACACTTTCTTTGTTGAAGTTTTTAGTGGCTGCGGCCAATTTTGCTAGACCGTCTGCTTCAACGTTCTGTGCCCTCGGAACTTGTTCGAAGCGGCACTCGTCGAACTCAGTCATTAATCTGTGGATTTCTGACTGGTATTTTTGCAATCTCTGCTCCTTGATTTGGTAAGTCCCAGTGCCTGGTTCACCACGAGTTGGGAGTCGCAATGGAGAACGAGTCGTCGAGCTCCATACTTGATGGCTAGTTTTATACCTGCAATAACAGCCTCGTACTCGGCCTCGTTGTTAGTCATTTCGGGGCATCGTATGGACTGGCGAATTATTTCGCCCGTGGGGACCTCGAGGATGAGTCCCAGTCCCGATCCCGAGGTATTAGCGGCGCCATCAGTGTAAAGAGTCCATAGGTCGGTGTTGGAGGGGGCACGACGTGCCTCTAGTTCCGCCTTTGGTAATATCTCTGTGCTCAATTCGGCTATAAAGTCGGCAAGTACTTGCGACTTGATGGCGTTTCTTGGGTGATATGAGATATCGTACTCGCTGAGCTCTATGGCCCATCTGGCGAGCCTGCCTGATAACTCAGGCTTATGTAGGATGCTTCTCAAGGGGAAGGTCGTCACTACTTTTATGGGGTGGCACTGAAAATAGGGTCGGAGCTTCCGTGAAGCTACGACCAATGCCAAAGCTAATTTTTCGAGGTGCGGATACCGTGTTTCGGCGTCCACTAAGGTTTTGCTAATATAGTAAATAGGAGATTGCGTACCTTTGTTTTCACGAACCAAGACTGCGCTGACGGCGACCACGGATACGACCAAATACACCAGCAGGGGCTCGCCTGGACTTGCTTTGGCCAGCAGTGGTTGCGAAGATAGGTATGCTTTCAATTTTCTCAAGGCTTCGACGCATTCCTCATTCCACTGTAACCCATTGTCCTTTCTCAGCACATTGAAGAATTTATGGCACCTGTCGGAGGATCCTGAGATGAACCTGGATAGGGCGGCTATTCGCCCTGTCAGCTTTTGCACCTGTTTTTTTCTATTCAACATCTCGGGTATTGCGTCTATCGCCTTGATCTGATCTGGGTTGACCTCGATGCCTCATTGTGATACGAGAAATCCTAAGAATTTTCCTGAGGTGACGCCGATGGCACATTTCTCGGGGTTCAGTTTCATCCCGTACCTTCTCAATATCCCAAAGGCTTCTTTCAGATGGTCGATGTGGTCCTCTTTTCTTGTCGACTTCACCAGCATATCGTCGATATAGACTTCCATAGTCTTACCAAGCTGCTCTTTGAACATTTTGGTGACCAGTCTTTGGTACGTAGCCCCTGCATTTTTTAGCCCGAAGGGCATTACCTTGTAGCAGTAAGTCCCTTGGTGGGTGATGAAAGTCGTCTTCTCCTGGTCCTCCTCGGCCATCATGATTTTATTGTAGCCGGAGTAGGCATCTAAGAAGCTCAGCAATTCATCTCCTGCGGTGGCGTCGATCAATTGGACGATGTGGGGTAGTGGGAATGAATCCTTTGGGCATGCTTTGTTCAGATCGGTGAAATCCACACACATTCTCCACTTCCCGTTTTTCTTTTTGACCATGACGACATTGGCGACCCACTGGGGGTACTTCGATTCTCTGATGGTGGCGATGTCTCGCGGGATTCCCGGCATATCTGAATGGGAAAAAACGAACAAATCTGCATGGTTAGTTAGGAATTCACGATACTTACTTGGGTTGGCGAGGCCGTGCCCGATGTAGGCTTTCTTCGTAAGGTCGGTGTCGTCCAATTGGACTGGGTCGAGATCTTCGACCGTTGCTTTACAGGGCTCCACAACGTCGGGGTCTCTAATGGCGTCCGTTGTCGGGTTGACCTTAGTCCCCGACACAGCTAATTGCTATGCCTCGGCGCTCGCCCCCTTTAGCTGTTGGGTGTAGGCGCAATCTTGAGCTATTTTGTAGCATTCCTGTGCGGTGCGCGGCTCGCCTCGAATGCTGAATACTCCCCATGGGGTAGGGAATTTGATCACTTGGTAAAGGCTTGAAGGGACTGCTCGCATGGCGTGTATCCACGGGCGCCCTATGATGACGTTGTACGCCGTTTCCTGGCTCATCACGTGGAAAGTTGTTTCCAGCGTGACTCCTCCTGCTAAAACGGGCAGTGATATTTCTCTGGATGTCCGTTCCACTGCATTGTTAAAACCAGTTAGTGTTATGCAATGCGGTATTACCTTATCCTCGAGTCCCATTTGTACGAGGACCCTCGAGTGGATAATACAGGCGCCGCTTCCGTCGTCAATCATGATTCTTTTAACATCTGTATCAGCGATACGTAAAGTGATAACTAAAGCATCGTAATGAGGGAAAGACAAACCGTCGGCATCAGACTTATCGAAGGTGATACTATCTTCGAAGTCGTCATACCGTTCATTGGCGGTGATTGATCGCTAAGTCATCACCGCCTCCGACGATCATGTTTATCGTGCGTGCTGGGGAGGGCGGCTTCAGCGGCCCGTGGGGTTGTTCCCGTCTGCGTCCCACGTTAATTTTCCCTTTGTCACTGAGTAATTCCCTCAGGTATCCCTGGTTCAGCATCCTGACCACCTCGTGCCGTAGACCTATGCAGTCTTCGCTTTTGTGTCCCCGTTCCTGATGGAACTCACATAGGACGTTTGATTTCCTCGTGGCAGGGTCTGATTTCATCTTCTGCGGCCACTGCACTTTGGTGCCCAGCTTCTCCAGTGCGTACACTATTTCTGAAGGAGACACACAAAAGTTATGGGCGGATAATAAAGGAGGCGTACATCTTTCGTTTCGGAGTGGGGCGACGTGTTGCTGTAGCGCGTCCGTATGCCTTGGTGGTGGATGGGAGGATCTGGTGTATGGCTGGTGTCGGTCTTTGTTAGAGCGTGGGAGTTGTTCTCGTCGTCCTTCATTGCGTCGATCCCTCCTTGTTTCTGAGTGTATCGTTGTTAGCCGTTGGGTCGGCCCATTAAGATCATCCTCGCCCGCTCGTACCTCAGCGCAATAGGCGTTGTGGATTTCCTCCCATGTGGTAGGGGGATATTTCATGAGGCGGCTTAGTAGCTTCTTGGTTGCCCTCGAACCATCCCTGTTTAGCCCGTTCTGGAAAGCGGCGACTGTCGTACCTTCCGATACGTTTGGTAGACTCATCCTTACCCTATTAAACCTGGCTAGGAAGTCCCTGAGTCCCTCCCCCGCGGTTTGCCTGACGGCGAAGATGTCGTTGACCCTTGCTTCTGCTTTCTTTGCACCTGCATGGGCGGTGACGAACTTATCCGCCATTTCCTCGAACGTTGATATCGCCTTAGCTGGTAGCTGAGAGTACCACGTTAGGGCCCCTCCTGTCAACGTCTCACCAAACTTCTTCAGCAGCACCGATGGTACATGTTCTTTTGATAGGTCGTTGCCCTTTAGAACAGTGACATAGTGGATCAAATGATCCTCGGGATCTGTGGTTCCGTCATATACCCTCAAGTAGGGTGGCATCTTGAAGGTTTTTGGGATAGGGTGAGGGGCAGCTTCTTCAGTGTATGGTTGTTCAACGAACCTCCCCATGTTGCGTTTTGGTAGCAACTTGGGAGCACCGGGTCTCCTGATGTTCTTTCATTTGGTCGCGGAGTGCCTTGTTTTCATTCTCCATTTCTTCCATCTTCTTTAGGATGGCTGTTAGCGTGCCGTCGTTGGTCTGTGCCTCGATGGGTTTGTTATTTGCTCGTGCAGCTTCAGGTTCACCCACGGCAGCAGTGGTACCTACCGTTGGTATACACCTGACGTTACTTTGCGGTGACTTCTCAACCAAGCCACTTAGAGTGCTTGTTAGCCATTCTTCCAGTAGCTTCTTGACCACCAGGGGTGCTTCCTTAGCCGCAGATGTGGAAGCTCCTTTTTCATGCAAGATCGTCAGATCTTCGGATGGGGAAGATGAGATCTCTGCACCTGGCGTGATGCTAGGGGTTGCATTCAAAATGCCCTCGTCACCGACCTTGTTGAGAGGATCAAGGAGATTGGCTGTAACACCCACTATCGCTTTCATTCTGGTGTTATTTTCAGCCACCTTTTGTTTTTGTATGGTGTAGAGAATGGTAGTTGGTTGCTCTCTAGGTGGATACTATGATTTTGATTCTCGAAAACCCCACAGACGGCGCCAAATTGTTTGGCTCAAAAGTTATCGATATACTTTGCAAGCTTAAAAACAATCAAAAGTAGGAAAGGGTAAATCGTAATCAAATATAATAGACCTAGAGATGAGAGTAGATCTAATAGTGTAAAATGATAATATGAACTCAAGAGAAAGTATTCGTTAGAGATAGAGATAGAGAGAGAGTAGGAGAAAATGAGAGAGTTGTATTCTTCCAGAATCCTCTTTTACAATGTGAAAGTCTCCCTTATATAGTAGGAGACCTCCCTCGAAATAATCAAAAAGATACAAAAATAGGTAACGTTTTCCTAGTGAAGACACTGAGTCTTAAACGATGTCGCTTTTGTCCCCACGTCCAAGTCGTACCCTTACGTTAGTTGACGTATACTCACTGGGCGTACCCATTGGCGTAGAGACGTTGACGGTCAAATTTGACCCTATACAGTAGTAATAATGACCCATGTAATACTAAACAATAAAAATAGTAGTAGATTTTATTAGAGGAGAAACCAACAAATATGAATATGAATTTCAGGACGGATAGGTTATATTAGAAGTCACTGTTTTGCCAAATTTTTCCATTCATGAGAGTGCCGCAGTTGACACTGATTTGGGTACCTATATTGATTAATTAGACTAAGGGTTGAATTTGTTTTTTTGACTTGCTCTAAAAACTGAGAGGATGTTCAGTTAAGGGGTATTGACTGTTCCAAACCCCTTTTTGTGTAGTTTGAGGTGATCCGGATTCCTGAGAGTATAGTTCTAGGTTACCGGAAAGAGTACTTGGATTGTGAAATTCGAGGTAAGTGAGATTTTAAGCTTTGATACTTGATTTTCTAAAACCCGTTCTGAAAGTGTATTTTCTCTGTCTGGTCCATGTGTTGGGACAAGCGTGCGCTTGGCAGAATCAGTGGTCTTAGACTAGCCGCCGCAAATAAATTATCTTATGAAAAATACAAAAAAAAAACAAATTATTTTATAAGTTGTTCGATAGTTTGATACGGCTGTGAGCCATGTGTTGAGTTTGATACGGCTGTGCGCCATGATGTTGAGTTTGATACGGTTGTGCGCCATGATGTTGAGTTTGATACGGCTGTGCGCCATGATGTTGAGTTTGCTACGGCTGTGCGCCATGATGTTGGGGCATTGTGTATGCCTTTGTACATCACCCGGGCATTGTGTATGCTTCTTGATATATTTGGGGCATTGTGTATGCTTCAATGAGCATTGTGTATACTCTGTTACATATTTGGGGCATTGTGGTGCCGTTGGGGACTCGTAGGTGTGTTGGTAAATTTCTTTCACTGCAATTATGATAAGTCCTTAGTGGGTACCCCTGTTGGTTAATTCTTAATAACTCTGTTGATACACATATATTGAGTTATTATATAATTATCATATTTACTATATCATTCGTGTTGTGGTGTGTTTGTATTTTCTAACACTTGTTCCAAAGGTATTTAAAGTGGTGGGTCGAGGATCTTACTGGGCTATATTTGCATATAACTCACTCCTTACCTGCATCTCTATGCAGATACCGTTGTAGGAGATAGAGCGAGTGGCTGACGAGTTTGTTCGAGTGGATCCTATTGCTTAGATGAGCCACCACATTATTCGTGGAGGCTTTCGTTTCAGACTTACCTAGCTCTTATTAGTTATTTCCTTTTCCTTTGGGGTTTGCATACCAGCAAATAAAATTCATGTTACTCTGTTAGATGCTCCATGGTCTTAGTGTAGGATTTGGGCTAGAGTTTTATTATTTGAATGATTGTTAGGTTTTTCTATCAATTGACTAAGATATTGGGTGATATTCATTTCCTCTTTAATTATTGATAATACTATTAGGCCCGCACTTTTCTCTCTCAGTGTTTGTGTAAATGGTTAAACGTTAGAGAAAGGGGTTCGCCTGGCAGGTGGTGTTAACTGGGTGTCAGTCATGTCGAGGGGTAGTTTGGGACGTGACACGAACGTAGGATGATATGCATCTTCTTGATGTATTTGATGATCAAGAAGCATGTAGCAGCACTCCATTTGGATCTTGAATGTTGCTAGAACTTTGAGCAAGACATATTTGAAATGTCTTTGAGCTCTTAATGAATATTTCAAGAGTTTTATGGAATTTCGGAGATTGTATATTTAATCTCTTTGTGCATATTCCGGGCGTTTATGAAACTGCTTTTGAGATCATCTTTGAAGAACATATATAGCCTTATTTATAGGGATGAATTAGGGTTTGGTGGAGTAGCAACCAAGTAACCCTAATAGACTCCTAATATTTCAAGAATCGTCTTGAATTTAGGATTTATCTTGATCTGTTAAATTTTCAGTGTCTACAAATTCCCCCTACTTCAGGGTTTGTCGAGGTGTAGACTTGCTGAAACTTGAAGACGAGACTTGAAGTACCCGACCATCACAACAGATAATCTTGAAGCTTGTAGTTTTCGACTTGTAGGAGGAAGAGATGAATGGCAAAACTGGTCCCACTGGGCATGCCAATTTGTTTGCAACAAATTTATGCAGAGAAAAATAAAACTGCAATCACAAACAACTATAAAGAAAAAAGGATTTTATTGATAAACGTTGTAGGTTACAACTCTGTTTATCCCTTGATTCTTCCTTCCGGTTTATTCTACGTGATTCGAGGGACTTAGCGGCGTATTTCTCGAACATAGGATGATATGCATCTTCTTGATGTATTTGATGATCAAGAAGCATGTAGCAGCACTCCATTTGGATTTTGAATGTTGCTAGAACTTTGAGCAAGACATATTTGACATGTCTTTGACCTCTTAATGAATATTCCAAGAGTTTTATGGAATTTCGGTGATTGTATATTTGATCTCTTTGTGCATATTCCAGCGTTTATGAAATTGCGTTTGAGATCGTCTTTGAAGAACACATATAGCATTATTTATAGGGATGAATTAGGGTTTGGGTGGAGTAGCCACCAAGTAACCCTAATAGACTCCTAATATTTCAAGAATCGTCTTGAATTTAAGATTTATCATTATCTGTTAAATTTTCAGTATCTACCATAGTTTTAAAGTTCCTCTTCTCTGCTGGTTTAATGGATAAATTTTTCACAATCTTCGAATATATGAAAATGTACTAATTAATCGATTATGTGTATATATCACAATAATGAATATGCTTTAATGCATACATTAAGTATAAAATATATGAAAATCAACAAGTTCCTATTCTCTCTGGGTTTAATGGATACATTTTGTATAAAATACATGAAATCAACATTTTTCCCATATTCCTAAACTACTTGCTAAGACTGATATGAAATTTTTGCGTTGCCCATAGCCTAAATTGTGTAAGAAGTTGCTCCAGTAATTCAAATATCTATATAAACTGCTCTTTAATTTATATGGAACGAATTGTACCAATTATTACCGTTCACCTATCTTTAATCTTTTTTACTTAATTGTATCCATTGTGTTCAAAATAAATCTCTGGCAAATATCAAATATGGTCGACTCGCTTACACTATCATCGGAAAGTTTGTTATTAATTTCTTTAGGACGAACATACAGAAACTTTGCTTATATATGAAACGGTTATGTGTAGTACAAGTACTTCTTTTTCTGTTTCTTAAAGTTGGATTCACAATTGTGTTTCTCAAGTGTCTAAGAAACCGCTAGTAATTCAAATTCCATATTAAATGTTCGTTAATTGATATGGAACTCACTGTAGAAACTATTATAATTCATCTATACTGAATCTTTTCACTTAATAGCATCTATTGTGTTAAAAATAAGTCTCTATAAATATCAGATATGGTCGCCTCGCTTAATATCATCCACAAGTTTGTTAGGACGAACATAATGAAACTTGGCTTATATATAAAACGATTATGTATAGTATAAGTATTTATCTTTCTGTTTCTTGAAGTTGGCTTCACAATTGTACACTATATATATATATATATATATATATATATATATATATATATATATATATATATATATATATATATATATATATATATATATATATTAATATATATATATATATATATAATATATATATATATATATATATATATATATATATATATATATATATATATATGCAATTTATTACCAATAAGATACATCCTGATAATGAGTCTGCTTTTTCAAGGTGATCATATACATACCTTTATTGGGAAGTATGTAATTAAGTTTTTTAGGACCAAGATATAGGAACTCGGCTTATATCGCATGAATTACTTTATTGTCAGACCAAACAACTTGAAATTAAAGACTACGACACATAATCTGAGGCTGACACTTACACAGAGGACAATTGTTGAGGAAATAGTAGATTCTTCATCTCATATGAAAATATTTAACTTGCGTCCTTTTGATCAGCTAGCAAATCAAAATGATTTCGATGAGGCAAAATTATTTGGTAATTCTTCTCTTTCATTATTACCATGTTATATAAAATTGTATAACTAACTTTTATATTTGTAAATGTCATTGTTTAGATTGTGACGTATGAAGTTGTTCAGACATACAGATAAGGAGATAACAAAAGTATCTTTATCAATGTTGAACTCGAACATGATCAGTAAGTCATTCATTGATACAAACTATACTTTCACAGTTTAACTATTTATATTTTTTGTTGATGAACGATTACCTTGAAACATATATGAGGAATAAAATTTCGGCAACCTTATGGGGTGAACTTGTAGATCAAATTCAGCCTCAGTTGAATGGAGCTATAGACGAACCATTGATTGTTGTTTTTTGCAACTTATGAAAGCTCAAAATTTTTGAGATTTACCAATTTTACATCTATATTTGAAATTTAATTTTAAAAAAATTATAATTTATTTTATCCATAGGTAACTACTTGTTGGTACGATCAAAACTATGGATAAATCTACTCTGTCGTAGTCTATTGAGTTTAAATTTAGGTTTGTAAAGGGTATAATTTTTTCCT
Organism: Nicotiana attenuata; assembly: GCF_001879085.1. Taxonomy (NCBI): domain Eukaryota; kingdom Viridiplantae; phylum Streptophyta; class Magnoliopsida; order Solanales; family Solanaceae; genus Nicotiana; species Nicotiana attenuata. Next base: position 28,715 of record NW_017675401.1, read on the forward strand.
TGTACTTAAATAATGTTAATATGATTTATCACTTATAGTTTTCGACTTATGCAGATTAGTTGCAACATGTCAATCTAACTATGAGCAGATTACTCAAACAAGCTCTCAGCAAAGTTATTCCATTAGAAGTGAGTTATGCAAAAGATCGTTTAAAAATATTAGGGATTTAGTTCAGTGCATAGATGTGGGTTAAATTTTGTATTCAAGTTATATTTACTTTATGTTTATTGTGTTGAATTGAGAACAATATTATTGTCTTAAATAGGAATATACCTACTTGATTGCTGCAAAATCGGTGAATTTGGAACTTGAACGAGGATGATCATACTTGGCATGCAACAAGTGTACAAAAAAGGCTGAAAAGTTGGGAACACATTTTTTGTAAGAAATGCAATGAAGAGCAATTTTCTGTTGGTCACAGGTAATTACTATATTATATGAATTTAAAACATAAAAAAAGCAAATGCACAAGATAAAAAAAATGAGATCGACTTCAAATTCTTGTTATGGATGGATCACTTTTATCTCATTATTGCTTTGGAATCGCGATGCTATGCAGCTTATAGGGAAGTCCACAAAAGAATTGAAGGAAGGATTGGTTGAGGTATACTAATCAACTTATTTTATTTGTTAATTATAGCTTTTTTAACCTATGAAATTTAGTGTAGGCTTCTGTTGTGGATGCCGACTTTTCTTACCCAAGTGAGATGGATGATATCCTTCATAAAACATTCGTGTTTAAGGTTATTGTCAAGCAATCCAATATTGAATCACAGAACGAAGTCTACATTTTTGTGAAGATAACTGATGATGACGATCTCCTAAAGGAATACAACATCTGTTTATTCCAAGACATATTTACTGTAAAAGATCTTCCCTCACAAACTCCAAATACATTAACGACAAAATTTGAATTTCTATCAGTATGTTACCTTAAAAAATAAATGTTTATTTTATGATATTTTTCTTCATAACATGATTCATAGATTCCCGATGGGCAAAGTTCGGGTGGAGAGAAGTATTCGGGGTAATCATCCTAAAATTAATAGTGTTATGACATTATTAATTATTTAGTGTTCAAAGAAATAGTAAAAATTATGCAATCAAGGGTAGTATCACTCTCCAATTACTTCTACACTTTTTTTTTTTAATTTTTGTAGGATTTTAGGGCCGAAAGTCAAACGACGTCTGCTTCACAAACTCCCATCAAGAAAAGCATATCAGAAAGTGGATCGCTCGTGTTAGAAGATGGTGGTGATTGAAAAGCAAAACTATCTCATTTGAAGACAAATGATAAGAGAACTAGATCCTCTAATAGGTCATCAAGAGTCGTAGCAGATGACGACATGAATTGTGAACTTTCTAGCAACAAGGTTCTAAAAGTGGTTTAAAAAAATTCATAATTGACTGTACTAGAATGAATTTAGCTTTACAATTTTATTTTTAATTCTGTAGAATTTAATCATTACTTAGTTTACTTTTTTAGTTACTTTTTTCCCGAACATGTTAGTTATTTGAACTATTCGAATGTTGAATATATTTGTTGGTGAAGTTAAGATTTCTATTCACCCATTCAGTACTTGTATGATATACATTCGACTTGGGAGATGCTTTTCAGGTAGTTGTGTGTTACTAATAAGGTTCTGTCAACTACATCTGCACTGTAGCTTGACTGACATTCTCTACTCCTAGAATGGAAAATAAATTTTTCCTTCCCTTTTTTCCTCTGATAGATATTTTCTAACAATAATCATAAGAGGATTTGATAGGTTTCCTAACTTTGTTCACTTCTAATAGTTAGCTAATTTTTCATTTTTATGGTTTATATATTTTTGTTGATCCTAATACTATAAGATAGAATGGTTTTGAGAAAGGAATAACGAAACAACCATTAACCTCAGAGATGCTGTAACGACCCGACCGGTCATTTTGAGAAATTAAGCTCCGTTCAGCGGCATAAGGTCTGGAACAGCTTCGGAATATGAGTATCGACTTGCGTGCATGGTGGAATTCGGTTTTCGGATGGTTTAGAGTCAAATTGGAAGAAGGAATCTAGTTTTGGAAGTTAGAACGGTAAAAAGTCAAACGACCCCGGAATGGGTCGTGGATGATCTCAACAGCTTCGTATGGTGATTTTGGACTTAGGCGCGCGTCCGGATTCAGATTAGGAGGTCCGTGGAGTGAAGTGAGGCATTTCGGCGAAAAGTTGAAGTTGGAAAATGAAGAAGTTTGACCCACAGTTGACTTTTGTGATATCTGGGTCGGAATGCGATTCCGAGAGTTGGAGCAGCTCCGTTATGTTATTTTGGACTTGTCTGCAAAATTTGGCGTCATTCCGAGTTGAATTGATAGGTTTCAGCATGAGGTTCGATATTTGAAGATTTGGAAGTTCATAAGCTTGATTTTTGGTTTGATCCGTCGTTTCGATGTTGTTTTATGTGATTTGAAACTTCGAGCGAGTCCGTGTTAGGGTAAATGACTTGTGTGTGTGATTAGACAGGGTCCCGGGAGCCTCGGGTGTGTTTCGTATGGGCTAATTTTCTTCCATTTTGAACTGCTGAAGTTGCTGCTTCTGATATCCTTCTTAGCGATCGCGAAGACTCTCCCGCGATCGCGAAGACTCTCCCCCGATCGCGATGCCTTGCTGAAGACCACCTCAAAAACCTTCTTCGCGTTTGCGTATAACCGTCCGCGATCGCGAAGGCCTATTTTTCCATGCTTCGCGATCACATCCCTAACCCCGCGTTCGCATAAGCCACCATCCCACTACTCTTCGCGTTCGCATTCCTTTTCACGCGAACGCGATGTGTATTTCTGGGCATCCTTGAATTTCCTCTACGCGATCGCGACCATTGTTCCGCGATCCCGATGAACAAATCAATGGGCAGACAGATTAAATCCCAAACTCGAGGGTTTCACCATTTTATCACATTTTGACTTCTAGAGCTCGATTCTTGGCAATTTTTGAAGGGATTTTCACCTGGGCGTCTTCGGTAAGTGCTTCTTACTCGATTTAGACCAATTTCCATGAATCTCCTCTTAATTTCATCCTTTAATTTCAGATTTTGAATGAAAAATGGGTAAAACTTCATAGACCAAATTATTGAGTTTTGAGGGGGTGTTTGACCTCCGATTTGAGAGATTTTTATATGGTTAGACTCGTGAGAGTGCGAGGGTTCTGAATATTTTAAATTCATCCGATTCCGAGATGTTGGCCTGAGGGGCGTTTTGGTCATTTTGCCTAATTTCGCGTTTTAGCTTTGAATTAAATAGTAGAATCAGTTGCTTGAGATGTTATTTATAATGTGTGATTGAATTGAATAGATTTGGGCCATTTGGAGTCGAGTACTCGTGGCAAGAGCATGGTTGCTAGTTGATTTTAGCCGGTTCGAGGTAAGTATCTTGCCTAACCTTGTGTGGGGGACTTCCCCTTAGGATTTGAGTCTTCTCTGTTGATTGTATTCCTTGTACGCGAGGTGACGAGTGTGTGCTCGGATTTATTTGTGGTAAATTGCCCCTTTTAGGCTCTTAGATCCTGGTAATCACCGAATATGAAGTTGTTCTGGATACGATTAAGTTCCCTGCTATTAATTTCACCTCTACATGTCTTACTTGGAATTTATTTGCCCTTTTTGGTTTATTCTTGTTGCTTAATTGACTTTTACTTGTTTAACTGAAGACATTTACCCTTCTATAGTCACATTATCCTTCATAACCGCTTGTCTTTATTTGGAAATCATTATTATTATCTCTCATGTAATTAATTGGTCTTAATTGAGGTTACGATTATCTTCCCTCTGCTCATCCTTAATTGAAATCGTTGTGTACTCTTCGTAACTTGCCCAACATTTAAAAGAAGTTAGATATCCTATGTTTAGTTGATATTTCCTTACTTGAAATTATTTGATTCATGTTAACTTCCTTGTTGTTGGACTACGTATTATGGGAATCGTTGTTTCGTATTATTTTCTCCCTTGTTGAGTTGTTCTTGTTGCGCTTAGTATATCTCTGTTACGGTTATTCCTTGTGGGCTAGTTTTACCGTCCCCTGGTGAACGAAAGATTTTTGAGTTGATTCACTCGTTGTGTTTTTGTATATATATTGTTATTGTTGCTGTTGTACTTGGGGTGTTGATGCACGAGGTTTCTGCCGTGCGGTTATTGTTATTGTGATGCACGAGGTTTTTGTCGTGCGGTTATTGATATTATGATGCACGAGGTTTCTGCCGTGCGGTTATTGTTATTGCGATGCACGAGGTTTCTGCCATGCGGTTGTCGTTGTGGGGTCGCACGAGGTTTCTGCCGTGCTATTGCTACTATTGATGTTTTGCAGATGCGGCGTAATAAGGCGGGATATGTTATATGCGTATATGTGGGTTGCGCATGTGGCAGAATAAGGTGGGAACATTATGATGCACGTGTGGCGAACTAAGGCGGCGCTTATTATGTTATTAATTACACACGTGGTGAAATAAGGTGGGCTATGTCAGGGGTTGATTGTAAAGAATTGTGACGGCTTGTGGAGGCATTCCTATTTGTTTAATATTGTGATTGTGGGTTGCTTATCTGTATGAGCTTTACCGCTTGGAAGTTGTGAGGAAACATCGTACGTGCGGTCCGTTCTCCTTTTCATGTCTACTAGTTGGTAGAATTCTTGGTAAAAACACCCGCACAAGCATACGCGTAGATGAACACTCATATTAGAGGTGAATTCCTCCTGATTTTGCTAAGGGTGGAGGTACGCCCTCGTTTATCCATTTTATACATGAGAGTGCCCCTAGTTAGCCAGTGAGTTGTCAGCATGACCGTGAGATTGATGGGGCACAGGATGCCAAGTGTTAGATTTCAGATGCTGGATTGTCGTGAGTTGTGGTTTGTCCGAAACTTGGTAAAATTGTTGAAAGGGTTGAATAAGATCTTATGTGAATATCAATGTAGGATATGAGTTATTGACTTTTTTTCCCTTGATGTGTTGTGACCTTAGGATTTGGATTGTGATTCTGCCGTCATTTCGTATCATCATTTATTATATTCTCGTCGTTACTTGTTGTCCATTTCCCTTGTTGTGAATTGTAGCATTCTTGGTCATTCATGCAGTCTTTACATATTTATATATCGCTTCCATTATTCCTATGATTATACTGTTTATTTGACCGGTAGGTGTCTTGACTGTTCCTCGTCACTACTCCACCGAGGTTACTCTTGATACTTACTGGGCACCGCCGTGGTGTGCTCATGCTACTCTTCTGCACATTTTTGTTGTGTAGATACAGGTACTCCCACTCAGTTTTGTCAGCCTTGGAAGGAGGCGTATCGGTAGAGACTTCGAGGTATATCTGCTACGTCCGCAGACCGAGGAGTCCCTTTCCAGCTTTCTGTAATAAGTATAGCTCCTTCAGTATTTCTCCTTTGCATAGACAATCTTGAGTCAGAGCCTTTTATGTATCCCTTAGCTTGTGATTTGTGAGTTTTCGGGTTTTGGGAATTTTGTTAGCTTCGAGAATGGTTGTGGTATGTGCCGAGCGGCACCTTAAACACCGCTTTATTTTGCTAGTTCAGTTTTATTTACTTTCTTCCGCAATTATGATTTATCTTCCGCATTGTTAGGCTTACCTAGTCGTAGGGACTAGGTGCCATCACGACATGTTCACGGAGGGCGAACTGGGGTCGTGACAGATGCATGCCATAATTTATATCAAATTACAAGGTTCTCATGAACTCAAAGTGATTGACTACATTCAATATAAAGGAGAAAAAGGGATGTATCCCCCTATTCGACTACCCATCCAAGAGCACTTCGCTTCAGAATACTTTATTTTTTTTATTTTTTTATGGATTGCATAAATCTTCTCTTCAAGCCCAAAGGAGGATAATCTCTTTTAGCAGCTCAATTCTCACGGTAATAATTATGCCAATTATGCCTAACAAAACGTCAAAATTTCACTCATACGCAATACACGCATAAAGAATTATGGACACATTTCATCGTCTCAGTCTCAGGCACAATATCCTAATTCAACGGGAGAGCAAAATTTGAGATATTGTTTGTCAAATTCAAATGTGCAAACATATCAATTTCTACAGGATTTAAATGAGCTACCATTAATTCAAGGTTAATATTTGAGTTAACTTTATCTAAAAACATGAGTCGTTCATAAATTCTAACTACATATTTATTATTACTTATTATTAATTAGAGGATGTAAAACTTTGTGACGACGTACCGGCTCTCCATATATAATATGAGATTGTAAGTTTATATACTTATACATCCTAAGCTTACTAACTAGCCAGGAAAATACCTTTTAAGTTATTTAAAATTAAGCTTTTAGTTGCTGACTTTATTTTTAGTGGAATTATCAAAATTTACGTGGGATTCAAATCAAATATGAAATGAAAAAAACCTATGGCGCAAAAAATAGTTCTTTTTGTGCTTTTCTTGTGATTATGTTGTGCTAATGCATTACTACTTTTGTCCAAAAAATGAGTCCTAAGCCCACCTTACTACTATTTATATATGTATTTTTCTAATATAATTTAAGTCGAAATATCGTACATTTAAGTCGTCGAAATGTCATTGGTTAAAGGAAAATAGAGTATAGCCTTTGTAATGATTGTTTTCTGGAGTACTACTGCATAAATGGTAAAATTACTGCCATTCTTCTTTTGTGATACAAGTGCCTGATGAAAATTTGCTTTAAGAATTGCTATAAACTAAAATAAAGGTGAAAAATAAGTTAACCTTTACTTTAGTCATCCTTCGTCATTAACAGTTTGAAGTAATTGTATAGTCATGTGAAATGGCTAGGTGTTGATATTCAACATATGAATTTATTGTTGTATGTTTTTTCAGTGTTTAGTCTAAAATCCAATATATGCTATAAAATGTTATAGAAGTTGTTTCTTTGGTTCATGAGTTTAATAAATATTTTTGGATTATTTATAATTTAATTATTTTATTATTTTTCACTGAGTTAGATGAGTTGACGCAAGCTCATTTTTAAACAAATAATATACATATATATATATATATATATATATATATGTATATGTATATGTATATATATATATATATATTCTCTCTTACATCAATATATATCCTCGACGCACGTTAGGTGCTAACTGACCTACGCCTTTGCCGGAAATGGGAGGAAGAGGAAGATCAAAGAAGAACACCAGCAAAACACCAGTGGAAGAAAGGAAATTAACCGACATCATCACGCGAGGACAAGGAAAACAAACAGCAAAAGCTAAAGAGAAAATGCAAGAGGAAGATCTGGATCTGGAAAGTGACAATGACCAAAATTGGCCAGATCTAAGTAGTGCTCGAACTAAATTCGCAATACAGGTGAGCCCAATCACTCTTGTGACACCGATGATGAACGTTGGAGCTAAAGGAGTAGCTGCACCGATGTTCAATTGGCGGTGCGAGTACGAGTAAATTGCAGAGCAATGGAACAGTAAATGCAGACTTGCCAAAGGAATAGAGAAGTACTATGATCGAAAAGGAGAAGAACATGCAAGAGGTGAAACCAACACAGACTGGAAATGGGGGAAGATCCTAAGCAGGACTGTTTAATGAGAACAAATTTGCAGTAAAGGGTATGAATCTATCATATATTCCTCATGTGATACAGGACGGGAAAATTGTAGTACAATTGCTGGAAGAGGACATTGCAGAGGAGAATCAAAAGTGGAATCGAGCTATAATATTGTACGTGGTGGGAAATACTCCAACTATTGGGGCAATTGAGCGATTCATAGCAAGTCAATGGAATAAAGCCAGGAAACCTAAGGTACTCTTCCCTAACGATGGGTATTTCATAATTTTGATGAATAACTGTGAAGAGAGGGATGAAGTGATACTGAATGATCCGTATACCATGAATAGCAGACCAATCATTATCAGACCATCGACAGAAGGATTTGATTTCAATGAGGAAGTGTTTAAAACCATTCCTTTATAGGTCAAATTTCCAAAGTTGCCACTTAACTATTGGAGTAACCAGGCCCTAAGAAAAATTGGGAGTGGGTTAGGAAAGCCTTTGTATGCTGATGCATGTACTACAGTTGTTGATAGAGTGTCATATGCTAGGGTGTTAATTGAAATGGATATTACTAGGCCATTATCAGGGTCAATCAAATTATATGACCATAAGGGAAAGGTGATTGACCAGGTAGTAGAATATGACTGGAAGCCTCAGTACTGCCAAACATGTTGCCAAATAGGTCACTCATGTAGAGACCACAATAGCAGAACAAGGAGGGAGGGCAGTAAAGAGGTTATGACCAGAAAATAAAACAAGAATGGAGAATAATGAGGGTACTTGATCCTAATGTGGATAAAATTGATGCATATGGTAGGTTTATGGACCAAAGGGAACCAGAAGGTGAAGTAATGCCTATTCAGCAGGAAATGGAGAGCAATGGCAGCTTGCTAGAGGAAAGTCTTCATCAAAAAAGAATATGGGAACCACAAGAGAAAATGAAGTAGACATTGGCAATGCATTCAAAGCTCTAGTTGACGCTACTTAGAAGATTGTGCAATTATTTGAAGCTGAGGGAACAAGAGGGAAGCTGAGTAGATCTGACAAAGGAGGTGGCCCTAAAACAAATACTATATCATGATGAATATCATGACATGGAATGTTAGGGGTATGAACAAAGTGTATATGCAAAAAGAACTAAAAAAATTTGTAGGAAGAATAATGTAGTAGTAATGGTTGTCCTGGAAAATAGAGTTAAGGCAAACAATGCTGATCCAATAATGAAAAAGGTGTTCAGTAATTGGCAATGGGTTGCTAACTATGATGAGGCACCAAGAGGCAGAATCTGGGTAGTATGGGACCAAGCAAAGGTGGAGTTTGAGGTGTTTCAAGTCCATGAACAATATATAGTAGGGCAGGTGAGCATGAGACAATACAACATCAATTTCAACTTTGTTGCAGTCTATGAAAAGCATAGCATACAAGACAAGAAGATACTATGGGAGGATCTGAAAGGAACTATGAATGGAGTCAATGGCCCAAGCTTACTAATGGGGGACTTTAGTACTATTCTATCTATAGAGGACATAGTGTGGGGGAATCCAGTCAAGAGATAGAGGTGAAAGATTTTCAAAACTTCATAATTGATACTGGACTAGATGAGCTCAGAACAGTGGGGGGAAAGTTCACTTGGACAAACAATCATGTTCATAGTAGAATTGATAGGATACTAGTTAATGCAGAGTGGATTCAGAAATGGCCTACCATGGAGGGGATCATTATGAATCCAGGATTCTCAGACCATTGTCATTTAAAAGTAACCATTGATGATACTAAGCTGGAAGGAAGGCGAACTTTCAAAATTTTCAACTGTTTAGCAAACCACCATGACTTTGATGATATAGTCAAGTAATGCTGGAGAAAGAGGTACAGGGGATCTGCAATGCTTAATGTGTGGAACAAGCTCAACAAATTAAAAGGTGATCTAAAGCAACTGAGTCGCCAAGAATACAACAGTATTGGACACAAGATTCGAGCAACAAGGAACATATTGGAAGACATTCAAATGCAGATGACACTTCCAGGAAATGATAATGAAGCAATATTACAAGAAAAGGCTGCTAAACTTGAGTTGGAAAAATGGTTGGAAGTGGAGGAAAGTGCTCTAAAACAGAAGTCAAGAATCAAATGGCTTAAGCTAGGGGATTCTAACACAGCATATTTCCATGCCTGTGTGAAAAACAGACAAGCAAGGAATCATATTGGCAAGTTGATTGACAGTGCAAAGCAAATTTTACAAAGTACCACTGAAGTAGAAGAGGAGATACTGAGTCTTTACAAAAAACTATTTGGTACAACAGCTCCACAACTACCAGTAGTTATCCTAGGAATCATGCAGAATGGTTACACTTTGAACAGGCAGCAACAACTGCAGCTAATCAAGCCAATTACTAGAGAGGAAGTGAAGAAAGCTCTACAAGACATTGATGATAATAAAACACCTGGATGTGATGGCTATAATTCTTACTTTTTCAAGAAGATATGGCACATAACTGGGGAGGATGTTACTACAACAGTAATGGAATTCTTTGAAACTACTTAAATGTGCAAAGCCATCAACTGTTCCACTATTACCTTGATACCTAAAGTAAAGAACCCAACCAACATCAAGGAATTCAGATCTATTTCATGTTGCACAGTGCTGTACAAGATACTATCAAAAGTCGTAACAACAAGATTACAGGAAGTTATGACAGACCTCATAGATAACTGCCAAACAACTTTTGTACCACGCAAAATGATTATTGACAACATTATTATGAGTTATGAATTGGTCAAAGGGTATGGGAGGAAGAACATATCACCAAGATGCATGCTCAAAATTGATATGCAAAAAGCATATGATTCTGTGGAATGGGCATACATTGAACAAGTGATGAAGCTACTGAGGTTCCCTGAGAAATTTGTAAAATGGATAATGGTGTGCATTAGTACAGTTGCCTACTTTGTTATAATTAATGGGCAGCCAGCTAAGCCTTTTGAAGCAAGGAAGGGACTTAGGCAGGGGGATCCCCTATCACCAGTACTATTTGTGATGGCAATGGAATATCTGAGCAGATTACTCAAGCCTTTGAAGGAGAACAAAGAATTCAAATTCCACCCAAAATGTGCCAAAGTCAACCTAGTGCACTTAGGATTTGCCGATGATCTATTACTTTTCTGTAGAGGGGACATACAATCAGTCAAGGTACTGCACCAACAATTCCAAGCTTTCTCTGCAACCTCAGGGTTAATTGTAAACCCAAATAAAAGCTGTATTTACTTTGGAGGAGTGAACAACATGAGTCAAAAGCAAATCATGGACATGCTAGGATATACCAAGGGAGAACTACCTTTCAGATACCTAGGGGCACCTTTGAGCACAAAGAGGCTATCGGCTGTCCAATGTGAATCCTTATTTGATAGAATGCTGAGCAGGATACAATGTTGGATAACAAAATTATTGTCATATGCAGGCATAGCAATGCTAACCAGAAGTGTCCTGGTTGCAATCCAAATATTTTGGGCTCAGATTTTCATTCTGCCTAAGAAGATCATCCAGTTCACAGATACAATTTGCAAAAGGTTCTTATGGTCAGGAAATGTTGAACCTTCCAAAAAGGCATTGATAGCATGTGACAAATTATGTACTCCAAAGGTAGTAGGTGGTCGAAACTTCATCAATGTGGAGCTGTGGAATAAAGCAGCTATTTGCAAGCTCCCGTAGAACATCTGTACAAAGAAGGAAAAGCTATGGGTCCAATGGATTCATGCATACTACATAAAGGGAACACTATATGGAACACATAACCAAAAAGTGCATCGTGGATTCATCCAACAGATTTTCAAGGCAAGAAAATACTTTAAGGTTGCTGGATATGCAGAAGAGGAGGTGAATAGGATGCATAGCTTCTCTATAAGACACATATACAAAGCTATGCAAGGGGAGTTTCAGAAGGTATCATGGAGGAAACTATTTTGTATAATCATGGACTACCAAAGTGGATCTTCATTCTGAGATTGGCAATTCAGGAGAGGCTAGCTACAAAAGAAAGGCTAGCAAGATGGGGGATAAATGTAGACAAAACATGCTCGCTTTGTCAAAAAGAGAGTGAAACTCTACAACACCTATTCTTTGAATGTGAAATATCAGCAACGATATGGCAACAACTCCTAAAATGGCAAGGCATTCAGAGAACAAAGCTAGACTAGCAGGAAGCTGAAGTGGATAGAAAAGAAGGCCAAAGGAAAAAGTGGAGGGGTAGCAATATGCAGAATGTCGATAGCAGCAACAGTCCATATTTGGCAAGAAAGGAACAATGTTATCTTTCAGCAGAAGAGAAGAACTGCTAAAGCCATCCTTAGAATAATCATTCAGAAAATACATGTTAGAGCTAATATTATAGTCTAGACAGAATCATGAATACATTGAATTGGTACCCTAATATAATGTAGCTGAGAAGAGATGTAGAAGAGGGAAAGTAGAAAGGATAAAAAACTCCTAGCTGGGGCTTCATGTCCAGCAGGATCAAAGATAGATGTTAGTCTCAGTTTTGTTAGTGTGTAAATACTTATACTTGGTAAATAAAATCGTTTAATTGCCAAAAAAAATAACCACCTGAAAACTCCATAAAACCAGTTCACAAGGCACCAAAAACTCATCAATCAAAAGGCCTATTCTACGATTTTTCATTAGGTGAAAAGATAAAATATGCCCTGTTATATTTCGAAGTTATGAAGATAAACTATATTTCATTTGGACCATTTTAACTTTAATTGTGTTGGAGCTCTTTAGAAGGTATATCATTGACTTGACAAAAAAATATTTATCTAAATGGTATTCAAGTTCGAGCTCTTTAAAAAACCGAACATTAAGAAATTTTAATATTTATAAATTCATATAATTATCATTTGTAGGTTCCTATAAAATAAACAAGACGAACATTTAGAGGTTGGTCCTGCCATGCACGAAACTGATTTTGATATATAATTTGCTTATGCTTGCACATATAGTAATTTAAAGGGTAATAATAGAGTTTGATTATTCTAATAAGTGTCGAGTAAATGACAACAACCATAAATTGTTAGAAAGACTATTTTTCATTGAGTTTGACGCGTTGATGCAAGCTCATTTTTAAAAATAATTTATTATCAGACATGTTTTCTCTTAGATTGATCATGTTTTTGGTAATGCTCTCCTGATTAGTGTTCCTTTAGTGATCTTTCATAATAGATTTGTAACTATATTTTAGATAGATAGTATCTCTTACATCAATCATGTTTTTGTTAATAATGTCGTCATTAGTGTTCCTTCAGAAGGATAATCGATTTTTTTTATTTTCGATGAGTTTTCAGTTTCAATAGCTTATATACGTTTTGTTTTATAAATAGATTTTGTACCTCTGAGCTATATTTCAGATGTGATTTGAATGCCACTATTTCCTTATGTGTATATTCAACATGGGGGATAAAATGCTAGATAGTCAATTTCCCTCATTCAACCGGATTCTATCAGACTTATGATTTCTTTCCAAATATTGGAAGTACCCCTGTCCAAGAACACAAAACCCAAAAATAATTTATTTCATCTCTCATTTAGGCACACAAGCATTCGCCCAAAATTTCAGTATGAGTAATCTTCGAGTCAACACTCGAATAGTAATTCCATGAAGTTGAACAATGTACAGGCAGACTAAAGTATCAAGGTACATAAATTGGGTTCATATAATTACCTTGGTTTTGGTGCATCATATGAATATTGTATACATCGCGTCATTGAGTCTTTGAAAAAGTTTTCTACCATCACTTCCACTACTCATGTTGATGGAGGTAAGCATGATTTTGTGAAAATCGATGTTGTGTCTCCCTGTTTGCTTCTAAAATTTTATCTTCTCAAGTACAACAACCATCTATACTAAATTGGAAAAATGAGTCGCTAACTACTGTCATTACATGCATGGGTTATGTAACAAATTCAATCATACTTCCTGTTTTGATTGGAAAAGTACAAAAAGTTTCTAAAAGTTATTATTATGTTTTATTTGTGATTATATTTTTATTTCAATTTGTCATTTACAGGGAGGTATGATTATCAGTGATTTTCTTCAGTAATTTGCGCTGCTAGAAAGAGGACTTCTGCAACTACAATATATGCAAAAATCATGTGCAGATTCTTTGTACATTTATAACGATATTCCTTTTAACTTAATTTCGAATCTATGTCCTTTTGCTGTTTACAGCTTTGCGTGCTATGACTAATAAAATTTTATTTCTGTCCAGGAAATGTTAGAATAGTGTGGTGTCATGACTTATTTGTAGAGTAGTATTGATGATCATATATCTAACTGCCTTTAGCATTGCAGTTTTATCATTGGTTTCTCCCTGTAATAACCAATTGGGGTGGGATGCTCCCTTGTTTTTATTCTGTCGTACCAATTGGTCTTTTATGCAAGATCCTTTGATATGAAACAATAATACTCCGATTAATAATAGCTGTTACTGCTCAAATTACTCACCATTTTGAATCTGAATATGTATTCAAGTGATACAGGAATAAGATTGCATTTTCTTAACCATGTGTTGTTGGAAAATGTACGAACTGTAAGGAAAATTACATTCACGGATAAAATTGATACTTTTGTAATATTCTGATGCAATTCAAGCTTTTGCCATTTTTCTTTCCAAATGGATGCTAGAACCGAAGGCTAGAATTAAGGTATGAGGCATAGTGATATTCCTCTTTGCAAGTTTCATAACTCTATAGTACTCATGTAAACTGTCTGTTTAGCCCATTTCTTTTGACGAGAATAGAAGCAAAGGCAAAGCAATTTCTTGAACAAATATTTATCTGATTTAGATTATGGTGTCACGGGAAGTCATCTCCTATTATTAGTAAATTTCCTTTTGCAGTTTCTGAAGTGCAGTATGGCTTCAATTTAAGCATTATAAGATTAGTGCGTATCTTATAATTCTGATAAGAATTACATGTTAATTTTGATAAGAACTAAAGTTCCTTCCAATTTCTTTTGGCTCGCAGTACTGGAGAATTACATGTTAATTTTGATATCAAGCTATGTAACGACCCGTCCGGTCGTTTCATAGCCCCGTCTTCCCCATTTCTGCATATTTATAATTTATTCAGTTGTATCGTATGGTATCGGGTTGGTTGGTTTGGGTTCAGAGTAGTTTTGGAGTGGAACGAGACACTTAGTCTCTTATTTAGAAACTTAAGTTGGAAAAGTCAAACCGGATATTGACTTATGTGTAGAAGAACTCGGATGTGAACGTTGATGGTTCGGATAGCTCCGTTAGGTGATTTTGGACTTAGGAGCGTGATCGGAATGTAATTTGGAGGTCCGTGGTCGATTTAGGCTTGCATTGGCAAAATTGGAAATTTGGTATTTTTCGGTCGGCAGTGGAAATCTTAATATCGTGGTTGGAAGGAAATTCCAGAAATTGGAGTAGGTCCGTAGTGTCATTTATGACGTGTGTGCAAAATTTCAGGTCATTCGGACGAGGTTTAATGGGTTTCGTCATCGTTTGCGGAATTCGGAAGTTTAGAAGTTCTTAGGCTTGAATCCGAGGGTGATTTGGTGTTTTGATGTTGTTTGGAGTGTTCCGAAGGTTTGAATAAGTTTGGATAGTGGTATATGACTTGTTGGTACTTTTGGTTGAGGTCCCGAGGGTCTCGGGATGAATTCGGATGGTTAACGGAAAGATTGGAGCTTGGTTTGAGCAGCTGAAGCTGCTGCTTCTGTCATTTCCGGACCTGCGGATTGGGGACTGATAAGTTAGAATTGTAGCATGATTATACCCCTACTTGCTATTGCTTTTGTTATGAATTGCCACAAAATAACCCCAAAATCCTTACAAGTTGCGCTTGATTGCAGGTTTGAGCGACAATATGACAAATGTCAAAGATCGGCTCAAAACGGAGTGAAACCTGCCAAGTGTCAAAGACCAATTGAAGTGGGGAACAAGAAGACCTAGCGCGGACCGAACTGATTTGCCACGCGGCGGCGCTAGGAGATTCAGAGACTGGGTCATTCAAAGGGCAATTTGCGCGGTCCGCGCTCCTTTTTACGCGGTCCGCGTAGATGAGATTCAGAGAGATGGTGTTTTTGCCAAAGTACTGCCACGCGGCCGCGCGACCTTTTTACGCGGTCCGCGCCCATCCTGAAACGCGGCCGCACTCCATTTCTGCGTGGTACGCGGTCCCAACTTCAGAGAACAGAGTTCAAAGAGTCCAAGAGCCAATGCGGTCGCGCTCCCTTTCTGCGCGGTCCGTGCCTACCCCGCAGGGGCATTTTTGTCCAGATTTTCTAGCTCGGTATAAATAGATCTTTTTGACATTTTTAGGTCATGTTTTAACTACTGAACGAGAGTTGCGCTCGTGAGAAGTATTTTGTAGCCTAATTTGGCAATTTTACTCTTGAATATCATAGATTTTAAGTAGTAATCAATTATTATGTTCATTTCATCATCTATTTCTACTGTTTCTTCTTTAATTATGTCTAGCTAAACCCATTAGCTAGGGTTGTGGCTCAACCCTAGTGTGGGTAGTTAATGGGTGTTGCATTCTAGGGTGAGATTGAGATTGGGTATTTGTTATTTGGGTTGATTTTGTGTTTCAATCTAGAATTTGTGATTGCAAACATGAATTCAAGCTTAGCGGGTCTAACTCTTCTTGAGAGAGAGAGTCATATGACCCTAAAAGTTAACCCAACAAGGAATTGGGATGGACCCATGAGAATGGTAGTCCCAATTAACGGGTTAAACCTCGAAAGAGTAATTATCCCACTTGAGCCCTAGTTGCACGGTCTATTTGGCCTACCTAATTGGTCTCGAGAGAGTCAATTGGGCAAAATCGTTCTCTCTGCCGAGAGGTGTGAGAATGAGTGCAATTGTGTAACGGCTATAGCACTAAACCCAGATTTATCAATCTCCCCTTAGTAGCTTCTACCCGTTGGCTAGCCACCTAGGTAGTGTCACAACCCTAGTGCCTTTTTCTCATATCAAGCACAACTTAGCAAGATTTCCTTAGCATAATTTAGCTTAAATCCTTAGATTACAAAAGTAGTTTTAAATATAAAAACCCTGAAAAATGTTAGGAGTGCAATTAGAAGTACAAACGCAATTCTAAACTAAACCGGCAATACAACTCCATTCCAAGCTCCCTGTGGAAATTCGACCCCGATCCACTATTCGGGTATTAGTTATTGCTAACCACTCTTACTACCATTGTGTAGTGTTGAGACGACCGCGATCAGGGACCACAGGTGCGAGGTCGCAGATGCGAGAGGGAGGCCGCAGATGCGGTTTTAGACCAGTTGAAGCTTGACTGCAGGTGCGGGTGTGTAGCCGCAGATGCAGAAGTTTGCGGGTCAGTGGAATCCGGAGGTGCGCCTGATGGACCGCAGATGCGGGCAGATGCGGTAGCACAGGTGCGCTCATTTGGACCGCAGGTGCGAGTCTCCTGGGCAGAAACTATGAAAGCCTCACTTCGCGAATTTTTGCCCATTCTTCACCATTTTTGGACGAGTTTGGAGCTTAGAGCAGTGATTTTAAGAGGGAATCGAGGGGTATCAGTGAGGTAAGTTACCTGGGCTTCATTATTTGTGTTTGTGATGGTTTTTACACTGTTTAATCATGGAATCAGTGGGAATTTGGAGAGAAGTGTGAGGGGTTAGGGCTTGAGTTTTGGAGAGTTTTGATTGAGGATTTGAGGGACCATTTGAGGTCCGATTTTGATGATTCTGGTATGTATAGACTCGGGAGTGAAAGGAGTTCCTAGTTTTGTAATTTTTGTCGGATTCCGAGACGTGAGTCTAGGGGGTCGGGTTTGGGTTAATTTTGAGATTTTGCTTTGAATTGATAGTTTTTCGTTTGGAATTGATTCCTTGGCCTATATTGATTGCGTTGCATTGCCTTTGGTTAGATTCAGGGCTTTTGGAGGCCGATTCCAGAGGCAAAGGCACAGCGGAGTAGGATTTGGCTTGGTTTGAGGTAAGTAGCGCTTCCAAACTTGGTTCTGAGGGTTCGAAACCCCAAACGTTGTGCTATATGATTCGTATTGAGGTGACGCAAACACCAAGTGACAGGCGTGTGGGCGTGCACCGTGAGAATTGCGGCCTGGATCATTCAATGGCACCGCTTAGTGACTCTTTCTTGCTGATATCTGTGGTGTGATTATGTGATTAAGTTAATGAGATGTAAATCATGCTAATTACCATGTTAGGGCTTCATGCCGATACTGTCGAGACCTGAGTGGTCATTTCTTGCTGTCATCTCATTAGTTTCATTGATATTCTGTACTCAGCCTTGTTCATGCATATCATATCATGTCTCAGTCTCGGTTGTTGTTATTTGGCTCATCATATCATTATCTCGGGCTAGTTTCATGGCATTGTGATCCGTGTGCGTGAGACTGGAGAGCAATGACTGAGTGAGGCCGAGAGCCTGAGTACGAGTGACAGTTATGGGACCGGGCTGCACGCGGTAGCAGATTATTGATTATGCCTTCATTGGCTTGTCATAGCGCTTGGCTGAAAGGTGCCCCTCCGGAGTCTACACACCCCCAATGAGCGCGGATGATGTTATTGAGGGATGGATTTCCTTGGGCATGGATTTGTCCTATGTATTTATACTTGGAGATGGATTTTTCCTCAGCATTGGATTACCCTTGTTCCTCGATACTGGATGACTTGTAGTCGGCGTTGTATATATTCCGGGATGGATTTCCCTAGGCCGGATGGCCATATGCGGTATCGAGTGGTTGAGCACTTGAGAGTGGGAGCACACAGTGCATTTTCATACATTTCTGGCATTTACATGTAGAGATTTGCTGAGCTTTATAATCCACATTGTTCGGATTGGTATTTTGCCTTACTGTTGAGTTGAATAATTGAATTGACAGCATGCCTACTTTACTGTCCCATTTAAATATGTTATAATTGCTGAGGTTTAGTTCGTCACTACCTATCAGTCCATAGTTTGGACTTGTTACTTACTGAGTTGGTGTACTCACGTTACCCCTTGCACCTTGTATGCAGATCCAGGTATCTCAGGGCACGGTAGCGGCTGTTGACTATTCCAGTCACGGGTTATCACTGGAGATAGCGAGGTAGCTGCCTGGCGACCGTAGTTCCGTCTTTCTCCTTCTTTATCTTCATTCTAGTACATTTTGGCTATTTCCAGACTATTTTGGTCTTGTTATGTTTCAGAACAATTGTAGCATTGCTCACGACTTAGTGACATCTGAGGTCGGGCTTTTCTTTTCCGCATTTATTTTGGTTTATGACTTTATATTTTTATGGGAATTTTAGTTGAAATAGGTTGCTATTTAAGTTTTAATGAAATGTTGAACTACTTTGGAAATGTGTCGGCTGGCCTAGTTCCATGATAGGTGCCATCACGACCGAGTTGGTTTTGCGGTCGTGACAAGTTGGTATTAGAGCCTAGGTTACATAGGTCTCACAAGTCATGAGTAGATTTAGTAGAGTCTTGCGGATCGGTACAGAGACGTCTGTATATATATTTTCGAGAGGCTGCAGAATCTTTAGTAGGGGTGTTCATGGTTCGGTTTGGATCGATTTTTCCCTAAAAAGAAACCAAACCAAGTAAGTCGGTTTTTCAAATATTAGAACCAAACCAAACCAATTAAGTTGGTTTTTTCTCGATTCGATTTATGTCGGGTTTTGTCGGTTTTTCGGTTTTTTTGGTTATTTGTCGTTTTTTTCTTATATATAAGACATACAGTTCAAACACATATACTATCAAATCAATTGCCCTTTGAGAAATCTATTATTTACTAAAATATATTGATGATAATTGAATCAAATAGTGATGAATAATTTAAGGACTCAACTAAAAATATATTTTTTTAACATGAAATGGATTCTTATACTTAACAAAAGAAAACTATCAATCAAACTAGAATATAAAAGTAGAAAATTGTACTAAAAGTGCAAACGATTAACATTCACCATAAATTTTTTGAAACTTTGTATAAAAATATACATATATATAGGTGTAATACTAAATTTGAAATAGCTACTCCTATAGTCGGTTTGGTTTGATTTTTTTCGGTTATTTTTTTATTAAAACCAAAAGCAAACCAAATTTGATCGGTTTTTAAAATTCAAAACCAAAACCAAACCAAACCAAAAAGTATCGGGTTTTTTGGTCGGTTTGGTTTTGTTCGGTTTTTTGGGTTTTTATGTACACCCCTAATCTTTAGGAAAAACTTCATATCCTTGAATTCTTGTCGTGCGAAATCTGTTGATTCTGGTAACTAAACTTCTGTTATTCTATTCTCTCACAGATGGTGAGGACATATGCTACCGTCAGGATGGACGACCACCAGTACCACCAGTTGAGGCCACTAGAGGCCGAGGTCGCGGTCGAAGCCGTGGTAGGGGTAGGGGTGTAGCCCGCAAAGCAGCTAGGGCAGCACCTGCAGATCCACCAGCCGCCCCAGTTCATGATCAGGTCCCAGTTGTGGATGCTCCAGCAGAACCAGCTCAGGCACCGGTTGTGCCTATTGTTATTCCCAAGTCTTTAGGAGATCTTGGCTCAAATCTTGACCGTGTGCACTAGTCTTGCTCAGGCGGTTGCAGTTTCTACCACAGCAGCTACTTCTCAGGCCGGGGGAGGCACTCAGACTCCCGTTGCCCGTACACCCGAGCAGGTTGTTCAGGAATTGTAGACACTGGAGGCACCACCAGCCCAGCCGGTTGCACCTGCTCAGGATTTTGTGGTGCCAGTTATGCCTGATGACGAGCAGCATCGATTTGAGAGGCTTGGTAGACTTCAGCCTCCGACTTTCAGTGGTGCAGAGGGCGAGGATGCCCAGAGTTTCTTGGACAAGTGTTAGAGGATTCTACGTACAACGGGTATTCTGGAGACTAGTGGGGTCTCATTTACTACTTTTCAGTTTTCTGGAGTTGCCTTTACTTGGTGGGAGGCTTATGAGAGGCGTAGACCTGTTGGTGCAGTGCCCCTTACCTAGCATCAGTTCTCCATTCTCTTCCTAGAGAAGTATGTACCGCATTCCCGCAGAGAGGATATGACCGTGACGCAGTTTGAGATGAGATTCTCCGAGTTGGAGCGTCATGCTATCTGGCTAGTTCCCACGGATAGGGAGACGATCAGGAGATTCGTTGATGGCCTCACTTATCAGCTACGGGTTTTCTGACCAGAGAGAGGGTATCTGGCGCTTCTTTTGAGGAGGTGGTTGACATTGCCAGAGAGATAAAGTCAGTTCGCCACCAGGAGCGAGTTGAGAGGGAGGACAAGAGGCTTGGGGATCTGACAGTTTTGGTGGTTTTCCTTCTGGAGGTCAGTTCCAACACGGCAGAGGCCGTCCATTCATACATGCTCAGTAAGCTCGTCGGGGTCACCGTGGGGGATCATCTGGCCATGGTTCTCATAGTTCACATCAGGGTCACTCATCTCTCAGTGCCCTTCTAGCTCAGAGTTCGACTCATGCACCATCGGTTCAGGGTTCATCTATGCCTGGTTCTTCTAGTAGGTATCCTGGTGCTCGGGGTTCCCTTCAGTCCCCATTGCTAGTGGCCGGTAGAGGTTGCTTCGAGTGTGGAGATTTGGGTCATATCAAGAGGTTTTGTCCCCGTCTTACGGGAGGTTCATCCTAGCAGAGGAGTCAGCCTTCGGCTTCAGCACCAGTTACTTCCCCACCCGCCCAGCCAGCTCGAGGTGGAGGTCAGTTAGCTAAGGGTCGCCCTAGAGGAGGAGGCCGATCAGGTGGTGGTCAGGACCGTTTTTATGCACTCCCAGCCATACTAGATGCTATTGCTTCAAATGCTATGATTACAGGTATTGCCTCAGTCTGCCACAGAGATGCCTTTGTATTATTTGACCCTGGTTCCACTTTTTCATATGTTTCGTCATATTTTGCTCATTATTTGGATACGCCCCGCCAGTCTCTTGCTTCATCTGTTCGTGTATCTACTCTGGTGGTCGCTACTGTTGTTATGGACCGCGTATATCGGTCTTGTGTGGTGACTATTGGGGGTTTGAATACCCGAGTGGACCTCTTATTGCTCAGTATGGTCGACTTTGATGTGATATTGGGCATAGATTGGTTATCCCCATGTCGTGCTATTTTGGACTGTCATGCTAAGAATGTGACGTTGGCTATGCAGGGGGTGCCACGGATTGAGTGGCGAGACTCGATTGATTATGTTCCCAGTAGGGTGATTTCATACTTGAAGGCCCAACGGATGGTTGGGAAGGGTTGTCTTTCTTATTTGGCCTTTGTGAGGGATGTCAGTGCAGAGACTCCTAATATTGACTCGGTTCCTGTGGTGAGAGATTTCCCAGATGTTTTTTCTGCAGACTTGCCGGGCATACCACCGGACAGGGATATTGACTTCGGTATTGATTTGGTGCCGGGCACTCAGCCCATTTCTATTCCACCGTATCGTATGGCACCGGCGGAGTTGAAGGAGCAGCTTCAGGAACTCCTTGATAAGGGGTTTATTCGTCCTAGTGTGTCGCCGTGGGGTGCGCCTGTCCTATTTGTAAAGAACAAGGATGGCACTATGAGGATCTGCATTGATTATAGGTAGTTGAACAAAGTCACAATCAAGAACAAGTATCCTTTGCCTCGTATCGATGATTTATTTAACCAACTTCAGGGAGCGAGAGTGTTCTCCAAGATTGATCTCCAGTCAAGGTATCACTTAGTTTATGATCATGGACTCGGATATTCTTAAGACAGCTTTCAGGACCCGATATGGTCATTATGAGTTCCTTGTGATGTCTTTTGGGCTGACCAATGCCCTAGCAGCATTCATGCATTTGATGAACAGTGTGTTTCGCCCTTATCTCGACTCGTTTGTTATTGTATTCATTGATGATATTCTGGTGTACTTGCGTAGTTAGGAGGAGCATGCTGAGCATTTGAGAGTTGTATTGCTGCTGAGGGAGGAGAAGCTTTATGAAAAATTCTCCAAGTGTGAGTTTTGGCTCAGTTCCATAGCTTTCTTAGGGGACGTGGTGTCCAGTGAGGGTATTCAGGTTGATCCGAAGAAGATAGAGGCGGTCCATAGTTGGCCCAGACCGTCCTCAGCCACAGAGATTCGCAGCTTTCTTGGTTTGGCGGGTTATTACCGTCGGTTCGTTCACGTATTTTCATCTATAGCATCACTTTTGACCCAATAGACTCAAAAGGGTGCTCCTTTCATGTGGTCGGATGAGTGCGAGGCGAGCTTTTAGAAGCTCAAGACTGCCTTGACCACCGCTCCAGTGTTAGTTTTGCCATCAGCTTTAGGTTCTTATACGGTATATTGTGATGCTTCTCTGGTCGGCATTGGGTGTGTGTTGATGCAGGAGGGTAGAGTGATTGCTTATGCTTCTCGTCAGTTGAAGCCCCATGAGAAGAACTACCATGTTCATGATTTGGAGTTGGATGCCATTGTTCAAGTGTTGAAGATTTGGAGGCATTATCTCTATGGTGTGTCTTGTGAGGTGTTTACCGATCATCGTAGCCTCCAGCACTTGTTCAAGCAGAAGGATCTCAATTTGTGGCGGCGGAGATGGTTGGAGCTGCTAAAGGACTGTGATATTACCATCTTGTATCATCCGGGAAAGGCCAATGTGGTGGCCGATGCCTTGAGTAGGAAGGTGGTGAGTATGGGCAGTTTGGCATTAATTCCTGTTGGTGAGAGACCTTTTGCAGTTGATGTTCAGGCCTTGGCCAATCGGTTTGCGATGTTGGATATTTCGGTGACCAATCGGATCTTATCTTGTGTGGTTTCTCAGTCTTCCTTGTTCGATCATATCAGAGAGCGCCAGTATGATGATCCTCATTTGCTTGTCCTCAAGGACAGAGTTCAACACGGCAATGCCAGAGATGTGACTATTGGTGATGATGGGGTATTGAGGTTGCAGGGCCAGATATGTGTGCCCAATGTAGATGGGCTTCGGGAGTTGATTCTGGAGGAGGCACACAGCTCGCGGTATTCCATCCATCCGGGTGCCGCGAAGATGTATTAGGATTTGAGACAACACTATTGGTGGAGGAGGATGAAGAAGGATATAGTGGGGTTTGTAGCTCGGTGCCACAATTGTCAGCAGGTGAAATATGAGCATTAGAGACCGGGTGGCTTGCTTCAGCAGATGGATATTCCAGAGTGGAAGTGGGAGCGGATCACCATGGACTTTGTAGTTGGACTCCCACTTACTTTGAGAAAGTTTGATGCTATTTGGGTAATTGTGGATCGGCTGACCAAGTTTGCGCACTTCATTCTTGTGTGTACTACCTATTCTTCAGAGCCGTTAGCTGAGATTTATATCCGAGAGATTGTCCGCCTGCATGGTTTCCCAGTTTCCATCATTTCAGAAAGAGGTACCCAGTTTACATCGCAATTTTGAAGGGCTGTGCAGCGAGAGTTGGGTACTCAGGTTGAGTTGGACACAGCTTTTCACCCTCAGACGGACGGGCAGTTAAAGCGCACTATTCAGATATTGG
Organism: Nicotiana attenuata; assembly: GCF_001879085.1. Taxonomy (NCBI): domain Eukaryota; kingdom Viridiplantae; phylum Streptophyta; class Magnoliopsida; order Solanales; family Solanaceae; genus Nicotiana; species Nicotiana attenuata. The sequence continues at coordinate 52,735 of NW_017675401.1, forward strand.
AGGACATGTTGCGCGCTTGTGTCATTGATTTTTGGGGTTCATGGGACCAATTTCTACCGCTCGCGGAGTTTGCTTACAACAACAGTTATCAGTCGAGTATTCAGATGGCTCCATATGAGGCTTTATATGGGAGACGATGTAGATCTCTGGTAGGTTGGTTTGAGTCGGTCGAGGCTAGGCTTTTGTGTACAGACTTGGTACAGGATGCTTTGGACAAGGTGAAAGTGATTCAGGAGAGGCTTCGTACAGCGCAGTTAAGACAAAAGAGTTATGCTGACAGAAAGGTTTGGATGTGTCTTACATGGTCGGGGAAAAGGTTCTACTAAAGGTTTCCCCCAAGAAAGGTGTTATGAGATTTGGGAAGAAGGGTATATTGAGCCATCGGTTCATTGGGCCTTTTGAGGTGCTTCGGAGGATTGAGGAGGTGGCTTATGAGCTCGCTTTGCCACCTAGCTTGTCGAGTGTGCATCCAGTATTTCATGTTTCTATGCTCCGGAAGTATATTGGCGATCCGTATCATGTTTTGGATTTCAGCACAGTTCAGTTAGGCGGTGATTTGACTTATGATGTGGAGCCAGTTGTTATTTTGGAGCGGCATGTCCGAAAGTTGAGGTCAAAGATACAGTGTCAGTGAAAGTGCACTGGAGAGGTCGGCCCGTGGAGGAGGCTACATGGGAGACTGAGCGAGAGATGCGGAGCAGATATCCACACTTGTTTGAGGCTTCAGGTATATTTCTAGACTCGTTCGAGGACGAATGTTTGTTTAAGGGGGGGATGATGTAACGACCCGACCAGTCGTTTCATGAGTTATAGCCCCGTCTTCTCCATTTCTGCTTCTTTATGTGTTATTCAGCAGTATCGTGTGGTATCGGGTTGGTTGGTTTGGGTTCAGAGTGGTTTTGGAGTGGAACGAGACACTTAGTCTCTTATTTAGAAGCTTAAGTTGGAAAAGTCAAACCGGATGTTGAATTATGTGTAGAAGAACTCATATGTGAATTCTGATGGTTCGTATAGCTCCGTTAGGTGATTTTGGACTTAGGAGCATGATCGGAATGTAATTTGGAGGTCCGTGGTAGATTTAGGCTTGAATTGGCAAAATTGGAGATTTGGCATTTTCCGGTCGGCAGTGGAAATCTTTATATCGGGGTCGAAATGGAATTCCAGAAATTGGAGTAGGTCCGTAGTGTCATTTATGACGTGTGTACAAAATTTAGGCCATTCGGACGAGGTTTGATAGGTTTCGGCATCGTTTGCGGAATTCAGAAGTTTAGAAGTTCTTAGGCTTGAATCCGAGGGTGATTTGGTGTTTTGATGTTTTTTGGAGTGTTCCGAAGGTTTGAATAAGTTTGGATAGTGGTATATGACTTGTTGGTACTTTTGGTTGAGGTCCCGAGGGCCTCGGGATAAATTCGGATGGTTAACGGAAAGATTGGAGCTTGGTTTGAGCTTCTGTCATTTCCGCACCTGCGGATTGGGGACCGCAGGTGCGAGGTCGTAGATGCGAGAGGGAGGCCGCAGATGCGGTTTTGGACCAGTTGAAGCTTTACTGCAGGTGCGGTGGTTTTATCGCACCAGCGAGGCCGCAGGTGCAGGTGCGGGTGTGTAGCCGCAGATGCAGAAGTTTACGGGTCAGTGGAATCCGCAGGTGCGCCTGATGGACCGCAGATGCGGTAGCGCAGGTGCGCTCATTTGGACCGCAGGTGCGAGTCTCCTGGGCAGAAACTATAAAAGCCTCACTTCACGAATTTCTGCCCATTCTTCACCATTTTTGGACGAGTTTGGAGCTTAGAGCAGTGATTTCAAGAGGGAATCGAAGGGTATCAATGTGTTAAGTTACTTGGGCATTATTATTTGTGTTTGTGATGGTTTTTTCACTGTTTAATCATGGAATTAGTGGGACTTTGGAGAGAAGTTGGAAGGGTTAGGGCTTGAGTTTTGGAGAGTTTTGATTGAGGATTTGAGGGACCATTTGAGGTCCGATTTTGATGATTTTGGTATGTATAGACTCGGGAGTGAAAGGAGTTCCTAGTTTTGTATTTTTTGTCGGATTCCGAGACCTGGGTCCGGGGGCAGGTTTGGGCGAATTTTGGGAGTTTGGTTTGAATTGATAGTTTTTTCATTTGGAATTGATTCCTTGGCCTATATTGATTGCGTTGCATTGCCTTTGGTTAGATTCAGGGCATTTGGAGGCCGACTCCAGAGGCAAAGGCGTAGCGGAGTATGATTTGGCTTGGTTTGAGGTAAGTAACGCTTCCAAATTTGGTTCTGAGGGTTCGAAACCCCGAACGTTGTGTTATATGATTCGTATTGAGGTGACGCAAATGCCAAGTGACGGGCGTGTGGGCGTGCACCGTGAGAATTGCGGCCTGGATCATTCAATGGCACCGCTTAGTGACTCTTTCTTGTTGATATCTGTGATGTGATTATGTGATTAAGTTAATGAGTTGTAAATCATGCTAATTACCATGTTAGGGCTTCAGCCGATACTGTCGAGACCCGAGTGGTCGTTTCTTGCTGTCGTCTCATTAGTTTCATTGATATTCTGTACCCAGCCTTGTTCATGGAGATCATATCATGTCTTGGTCTCGGTTGTTGTTATTTGGCACATCATATCATTATTTCGGGCTAGTTTCATGGCATTGTGCGCCGTGTGCGTGAGACTAGAGAGTAATGACTGAATGAGGCCGAGAGCCTGAGTATGAGTGACAATTATGGGATAGCGACTGCACGCCACAGCAGATTATTGATTATGCCTCCATTGGCTTGTTATAGCGCTTGGGCTGAAAGGTGCCTCTCCGGAGTCTACATACCCCCAGTGAGCGCGGATGATGTTATTGAGTGATGGATTTCCCTGGGCATGGATTTGTCCGAAGTATTTATACCTGGAGATGAATTTCTCCTCAGTGTTGGATTACCCTTGTTCCTCGGTACTGGATGACTTGCAGTCAGTGTTGTATATATTCCGAGATGGATTTCCCTGGGCTGGATGGCCATATGCGGTACCGAGTGGTTGAGCACTTGAGAATGGGAGCACATAGTGCATTTTCATACATTTCTGGCATTTACGTGTAGAGATTTGCTGAGCTTTACAATCCACATTGTTCGGATTGGTATTTTGCCTTACTGTTGAGTTGAATAATTGAATTGCCAGCATGCCTACTTTACTGTCCCATTTAACTATGTTATAATTGCTGAGGTTTAGTTCGTCACTACCTATCAGTCCATAGTTTGGACTTGTTACTTACTGAGTTGGTGTACTCACGTTACCCCCTGCATCTTGTGTGCAGATCCATGTATCTCAGGGCACGGTAGCGGCTTTTGACTATTCCAGTCGCGGTTTTTTATCACCAGAGATAGCGAGGTAGCTGCCTGGCGACCGCAGTTCCGCCTTTCTCCTTCTTTATCTTCCTTCTAGTATATTTTGGCTAATTCCGGACTATTTTGGTCTTGTTATGTTTCGGAACAATTGTAACATTGCTCATGACTTAGTGGCACCCGAGGTCAGTCTTTTCTTTTTCGCATTTATTTTGGTTTATGAGTTTATATTTTTATGGGAATTTCAGTTGAAAAAGGTTGCTATTTAAGTTTTAATGAAATGTTGAACTACTTTGGAAATGTGTCGGATGGCCTAGTTTCATGATAGGCGCCATCACGACCGGGTTGGTTTTGGGGTCGTGACAAGCTACCATGGTGCACTTCAAAGATTAGGAAATTCCATATCTATACCTTGTGATTGTGTGTGATAGAAAGTATTCAAATGCCAAAGTTCTTCAAATGAAAGTCAATTCTCCGGTGAATGCTGCTTTCCCGCTAATGAGGAATCCATTGACTCTTTGCTTCACCTTTCAGAATCGCCAATGAAGGAGGCATTTGCAGTATTGCAAGTTTCTCGTGCAACGCTACCAACATGATGGTTCTTCTGTTGAAATCATCGACTTATTATAAGATATTTGCATCTGGTAGCCCTAGAGTGAAAATCAACCCCATGAAATCAAGTAATTTGTGAATACCAACATTTTCTGATTATCGTGGTATGAAAGAAATAAAAATAACAACCGCGATGAGGTTCATATCTATCTGAGTAATTTTGATTCACTTCAAGTGAACTATTTTGCTTTTGTTGTAATAATTGAGTTGTCCATATTTTTTATGTTGTAATTCCATGAAGTATTTATATCGTTTCAGTTCTATCATGCAGTTCTTATTTTGATTTACGTTGGCAAATGCAAAGCGGCTTATTAGGAGGTTTAGTGATGCATTTGTACAGGGTGACATGAGTGAAGAGATTGCTGCTGAAGAAATCTCTTCTATGGTGCTGACAAAGATAAAGGAAATTGCTGAGATCTACCTTGGCTCAACTGTCAAGAATGTTGTGGTGATTATGACTGTATACTTCACATATCCATGATTTACGTCTAATTATTGAGTACCAATTTACATATTTGCCCAGGTAGGAGTTAGCCTTTGGAGCTGTAATTACGGCATTTGCTACTACTGTTGATGCCGAGAATAGAAATTATAAATTGAAAGCTCTACCTCTGTTCTTGCTGATCTCATAGTTCCTTCCAATTGTCAATGTATAGGCTCAATATTAAAAAGTTCCAGATAATATTTTCTTTTCAAATGCTATATTTCACATTTTCCGCGCAAAACGCGGGTACAGATACTAGTAATGCAGAAAAGGAAAAGCATGTAACACTATCCTACCTAAATCTACACAATGACACCTTGGATCATTCCCGATTCAACCATACTAATTACATGTTTAAAGAAGAATATCAGCAGCACTCCAATCCACAAGGTGATCTATTCACACAACAGGCTATAAATAGTAACAGAGCATAACATCTATTTCCTCTGCTTTTTTGCCGGATTCTCCAGTTGGGACTCAACCTGCCATCATCAAAACCCAATTTGAGGTGAACCGTCAACGTCTAACAAACAAGGGGGATCTGACTAATGCATCGGTCAAATTGATCAGACACAATTATTGATATTGTCGGACATCAGAACTGAACTCCTATGTGGAAGCTACAAAAATATTTCACACTATTTGGATTTTTGATACATCCTGGGAATGGCCTCAAAATAAGCGCCACTACACAAGCTTATTTCTCCTTCTAAGGTCCATGGCTAAAGTACATACTTGAACATGTATATACACATGCATGTTACTCCATGCTACTGTTACAAGTCAGGTAAAGATAGGCATCTATCAAATACTAAAATGGCCTAAAGGTGTCAGAGTGAGTTCTATAAGTCAGTGAAACAAGATTTTATTCATTTTGTTTTGTCTCCTTTTGGTGGACTGGAAACATGTATTATTTTAGAATGTTTGATAAGAAATCTACATGCCTATTATTATCAACTCACTATAGATCAGCCATCTAGGTGACCACTTCCCTTTTTGCTTTTTTCTTATACTGTTCTATTCTCGTGCACAAGGCCAAAACTGTCCACAAGCATATGATCGAGCAATAAAATAATTACACGAGTTCACTTAAACTATGGGAGTCTAAAGGAAAATAAACAGAAAAAAAAATTCCCTGCATAATAATATAAACTTGAAAAGTGAACTTTTAATTTTCATTAAATCCAATTTTTAATTCTCATGTCATAAGAACTCCTCTGAGTATTGTCAAGTAGTTAACAGCCAAGAGCAGAAGCATCAGTAGAGAGACAGATCAGACTTGCCATTGTTTGATAAAAGAAGTCTTCTTGCCTATTGTTAACTCATTATAGATCAGCCATCTAAATAACCACTTGCCGTTTTCCTTCTTTTTTTCTAATAGAATTTTGTTTTCTTATTAAGGCTGATGGCAGATCTCTAAAAACTGTAGGATCTACAGAACGCCAAAAATGGCCACAAAAAGATTAAGATTTTTTTTAAAAAAGGTATAAAATTCGATTAAATATGTGATTCAAAAGGAAAATACGCAGACAAAACTATTTCCCTGCAAAATGATATAAACCTGAAAAGTGAACTTTCAACCATTGGATCAGACATCCAATTCTCATGTCATAAGAACTCCTCTGAGTATTGTTCAAGTAGTTAACAGCGAAGAGCTACTGCGTCGCACGTGGTCCGGACAGAGATAAATTGATAGGATCAGACCGAAGACGCACTTCAGCATGAAAACCATTTCAAGCTTCAGCTTTAACACTAGTCTATTCCAGTGGAACAGGAGAAAACTCCATCGATGACAAAGCAGTGAAGTCAATTTTATCTTAAAAGTTTTTCAAGAAGTTGGATGGATAGAACAGATGATATTTACCGAAATGGCCGAGGGAACTTACTGTATTTGATAGCTGCTCACGGATATAAGCCATTGACCTCAGCATGGCAGCTAAAGTATCTCTTGAAACCTGAAATTTCACCTCTGATTCTCCTGAAGTTGTTTCTGTATCTTGAAGCTGAAAAGAAATGGATTCTGTATCAGTAAGACAATTCATTGCAGAAGCTGATGTCTCTTTACAAGATAACAGCTGAACACTGCATTTAAGCAGAGTGGTCATATCTGTAGATTGATGTCTTGAGTTATTAGCACTATCTACATGAAAGAAGTTTCAATTCATTCACGGGCAGACAGCAAGTTTCCATGAAATTCACAACCTTAGGAAGAAACATACAGCAAGTAGGCAAAAACAAGTTAAGACATAGCAATGGAAAGATATTGACAATACTAAAAGCAAATTGACCACACCCCAAAGCGCTAGTAGTCAACCACATGCTCTTTGACTTGTGAGTAAGGACAATGCATTTGCCAACGAGAAGTGCTGGCATTGTATTTCACAGTAGATCAGGTTCTTTTTGGAATCCAGATAGATTTGCTATGTCCTCATACCAAATTAGATGACTACACTGAAAACAACTGCCTTCCCCTTTCCCAAAAAACAACAACAACAACCACCACCACCCAGTAAAATTCCACAAGTGGGGTCTGGGGAGGGTAGTGTGTACGCAGATCTTACACCTACCCGGGGTAGAGAGGTTGTTTCCGATAGACCCTTGGCTCAAGAAGACGAAAAGAGACAATAGATCAGTAAAAGCAATAGAGGCCAGAAAGATAATACCAGCATTGCAAGAACCAGAAAATAGAGGGGAAAAGCAATAACAACAACCAGTAACAATAGCAAGGTACTATGAAAACGGAAAGATAGTATGAACACCCCTTTCCCAAAAAGGAGGGGAAAAAATAACAACGGATAACAGGAGGAAAATAACATATTGATGCTTAAAATAGGAATATGGTATACTGGAGGAGATGACACAAAGATTGGAATATAGAGGAACAATAAAAGAAATGTGGAAAGGGGATTGATTGAAGTGAAGAGGAATAGAACGTAGCACCTTCTTATCAGAAAATAAATTAAGTATGGCATGTATACACACCTAATAGTTAGTTCATTAACAGAAATGATATTACTAATTTTCCCCACATACCTTCAGATTGATGACAGCAACTCTATTAGCCGGGGTGGAAAGCTGCTCGCTTATATCAGCCATAGACTTCAACATGGGCTCTAGTGTGACACGCGATAGCTGAAACTTAACCTCTGATTCTCGTGAAGGAGTCCTACTGTAATCTTGCAGCTACAACCAACGAAACTTAGTAAACAATAATAAAATTATCAACCCATGACATATAAGCATATAACTGAAATTAAATAACAGCACACGAGGTCACAAAGTTGCCAAAGGAAGAACACTCTTCCATCGCTATCCAAAAAGCATTTCAGTTACATTATATAAACAAAAATTAATCAATTCACCAACATGATAATCTTTTTTAAGGAAAAACTTTAAAAGTTGAACTAAAATCAAATTATACACAAAGCTCTGAAACACACCTTCAGGTTGATGACAGCAACTCTATTCGCAGGTGTAGAAGTTTTATTCTCCATCACCCAAGTCAATGACTTGAGGCAAGGAAGAATCACCTATGAATCCCAAAAAAAAGAATAGCACACAGCTTGACTTAAGAAATCTGCTAGTCAAATTAAATAAGATAAAAATGAATCTCAGTACCGTGTTATCTGCATGACCATCATCACGGTGAAGAGACACAGGGGCCATGCGCTGGGCATTTAAATCAGCAATAGTCCTAGCAGGAATACTAGTGTCATTAAGATTAAAGCGCTTTGTCATTTCATCTTGCCGTGGCCACAATAATGGCGTCATTTCCGGAGCAGAGGCAGACGTCCTCCGATCATCATAGCCAACACCGCTAACCTGTGAGCTAGGAGGTGAAACTTTAGCAACATTTCTTTTTGCAAGAGCCACCTTCTTTCCTCCTTCTTTAAGAGCAGCTAATGCAGCATTATATGTTTCTTGAGCTACAGCCCCTTCTTCAGCGTATCTTATGGCTTCCCTGCAGAGACTGTTGTATTTCTGTGCCATTGATTCGGTACCATGTAGTTGTACATGTTCATCTGATTCAGCACGGCATTTTGCATTTATTGTCCACCGCTTCAAGATGTAACGAGATGGCAATGTAAGAACATTAGTTACTGTAAAAACTGTAAGAATATGTCTACAGAGGATACCACTACATTCAAACATCTGGCAACTACAATTTGCTTTCAGTTCAGATATATTCAGCGAGACAATGTATGCTTTCTGGTCATCCTCAAATTTTGCAACCCTGAATGTGCTGAGAGCCCCATCTCCATCAATTCTGTTTGCAGTGTAGACAAATGTCTCCACTAACTCTTCTTGAAATTTTAAGAATATTTTCTTCGTGTATAAAGTTGCTGCCTGTTTCTCCATAGGAGATGGTGTCCTTAGTGGTGGAGTAGTGCATATTGTATCAAAATCGGCTTCTATTTCCTTCTCAAATGAATTCTCCAAAGCTCTTTCATACTGCCTGAAGAACAATGGCAGTGTAATTTGTTGATTCACATAGCCATCGAAAAATGAGCATTCATATTCCTGGTTAGGAGAGAGGGCTGCAAAGAAAGTATCACGAAAATAAGCCGGTACCCACTGCCGACGTGTATTATATATGGATTGAAGCCAATCATTCTTCTTCAGATCATACTTTTCAAGGATTGTCTCCCAATATGATTCAAATTCTTCAACTGTCTCCGTCAAATTGATACAATTATAGAGTTCAACTTGAAAATTTGGGTACATGTGACATACATGAGCCATTCTGTCCTGGCCACCCCTTAATACATGCCACTTGTTGATACAATGCCGTGTTCCAGGAAAAACTTGAGCAACTGCAGATTGTATAACAGTGTCCTGATCAGTAATTATGGAGACAGGGGCACGGTCATTCATGGCAGCATGGAAGGTCTTGAATAGCCAGACAAATGTAGCCTCAGACTCATCTAGAAGAAGTGCACAACCAAACAAAATTGTCTGACCATGATGATTTACTCCAGTGAATGGAGCAAATGGGACTCTGCACTGATTAACTCTGTACATTGTGTCCAGTATAACGGCATCACCAAAATGACTATATGCATTTCTTGACCTTGCATCAGCCCAAAATACATTAGCCATGCGATTATCTTCGTCCAATTGTATGGCATAGTAAAATCCAGGATTCTCAGCCTGCATTTTCTTGAAGTAATCAAGAAGATTCTGAGCATCTCTTCCTAATGTTCTTCGTTGATTGCATTGTCTAGGAGAAAAACTCTGAGGTACAGTATCCTTAACTGTTTGATCTGACTCTGCAGGACGAGTACTCTTAGCTCCACGGCTAATCTCTAAAGGGATGCGGTTACCATCTACAGAGACATACATTACACCACTAGGAACAATTCCTACACCCTGATTATTCTCAGGTCCATTCTTTTTTGCCACCTCAAAATGCCTGTGTGATGTGTGGTAATGCACCTTATTAGGATGCACAAGGGAGTGACTATGCTCCTTCATATATTTGGTCACAACCCACTTGTTTTGACCTTTTAACTCCACTCTAAGCATTGCATCACAGGATTCACCGTACACTGTTCTCAAACCATTACATAAGAAATCAGTCTTCAGTCGATTAAACTGATAGACATGGGTGGTAAAACCCAAACGCCTAGCGTATTCATCATAGAAATTCTTAGCCTGATCTTCAGAATGAAATACCATACCCTTTTGTGGCTCAACAACCTCATCCCGTTCAGGTGCATTTGATCTTCCATTAACATTTGCTTCTCCACTCTCGCTGGGTTCATCATCACCGTCATCAGTTATGCCACCTTGGTGTTGCATATTCCCCTGTTCGACATCGATCACTTCAACATCCATCCCAGAACATGTAAACCACTTTAGAAAAACGCATCACATCTCTAGAGGTGCTCCAGCACATATCCCTGAAGATGCCATACATAACCACGTCACGACCTATTTACCATAACAATCATCTTTAGCTGCTATTCTTTTCATCCTACATTTCATTTATTTACCATGTATCTTCATGTTACAAATTCAGTTAACGAAGTTGAGAAAAGTAAAGCAAGCATGAGTGCTGCAAGTCAACAACGCAACTGTAATAACATAAAAAATGCACAAATAATTTCAGCTCAATAATGGATTTTAGATTTTAGAAGCTGTACTTTGTCATAAATTTTGTACAAATGATTGACCAAAATCAAATGAGGTATTAGCATAATGTTCCTTAATTGTCTTCAATCACCAACTATTCCTTTAAAATCACCCATTATATCACTTAAAAGCTGACAGAAAGTACTTCCTCTGTCCCTTTTTATAAGACACTTTTCCTACGGGAGTCAAAAGCAATTTTTTCTGTGACTACAAGTTTTCAAACATTTTCTAAATATATTTTTAATCATAAAAAATCGCATTAGCACTTTCATGTAGCTTCTAAATATGTAATTAAGAAAACTAACATGGAGCTTACGCCATATTTTACCTGCTAACTTAATTTTCCCTTCAATACTTTATAGAATTCACTTAATCAACTTAAACTCATACTCTGTTATAATAACTCCAAAAATAAAATAAAATATACACTGAATAAACCTTAAACCTCCCGCATAACGAATCATGCAGTTAAAAGGTCCATATATATAGTCACGGGCACGCACACACACACATACACAATACATAAGTACATATACAAGTATGTGTATGCATCTACGTTTGAGAGAGAGAGAGAGAGAGAGAGTGAGAAACCTATGATCGGAGGAGAGAGAATCAAGGCCAAACGGATCTCAAACAATTTGCGTTATGAAAAACGGAAGTCCAAAGTTGTGTGAATTCTTCAGAACAACTAAAACGACGGCTTTTGGAAGGAAGTTGAAGAGTTCAATTGGGGCACCGGCGGGCGAAGTTGCAGAGGGCGGAGGAGGAAGAAGAAAACGGGGAGAGTTAGTGGGTGTCGTGTGGATTACCAATGAACCGAAGCGCACACGAACTTTCAGCCGTTGATTAATATTAACGGTGAGATATTAATCTAGAAAATACCTACTTGTACTTTACGTCAAACTTATGCTGAGATTAAACGGAGGGCCCCAAGGTTGCTAGTTTGGCAGAAAATACTTCGCTGCGATATTTTGCGTCGATCAAGCTATTTAATTAGGAAATAATATAAAATAATTATTTGGAATTTAAATATAAAAAATAATTATACAAAAACGTTCGTATTTATATAACAGACTAGTCTTACGTATAACTAAGTCGGTGAATAGATGACTTTTTAGAAAATCATATTAGTACTATTAACTATAATATGTTTGTAATAAAAAGAAAGTATACTTCTTAAAATATAGCATACAATTTTACTTGAAAAGACTTATTTGTAAGATTTTCCATGTAAACTTTTCTATTTTTCTATTTATCTTTCACCGCCAATACTATTCTTATAAAAACAAATTTAGGTATTCTAAGAGTTTTGTCAACTTGAAAAATAATTTTAATTATACGACGAATTTGACAAATAATTGATTTGAATTTTTAGACTTAATCATTCGACCTTAATATTAATGGAACTAATTTATGTTTTATCGATTCAAATTCTTAATATTAGCTCATCCCAAGTTTTAAATATTTAACTGTAACATGAATCAATGTTATATCTTTCAAATAAAAAATAATTATATAAGTTAATTAAAATTTAATTTATTTAAAGTACTGAATGTTAAATCTTTCTACATAGTTCAAATAAAAAGAATTAAATTATATTTAATTATTAGGTCTTAAATATTTAAAAATTAATATGAAAGATATTATAGTTAAATTGAATAATTATAATAAGAAAGGATTAATTGAGAAACTATAGGCTAAGATAGAAAACCTAATATCGGTCACAAAATTATATATTGTTACTATGTTTGACCAAAAATATATATTTTGATACGACATTTTATTATAGCATTCCATAAGATTTTATTTTTTTGAATCTTACGACATATAAGAATTATTGTTTTATCAAACCTTTTAGAAGTATTATTTTTCTACAATTTCTAATAAAGCATTACAAACTTCAAATAATTAGTTCGACCATAACTTGAATTTCTCTTCTTTTAGTTGTTGTATTTTGGTCTCCTAGTTCGACCATAACTAGGAGACCAAAATACAAAGTATTTTCATGCCTGTATGCGAGCTAGACAAGCAAGAAACAAAGTTAACTGCATTTACAATGATAATCAGGTGAAGATCACAGAACCAAAGCCGATCCAACAGGAGTTCATCCAGTTCTTCAAGCAGCTACTGGGGAAAGCAGCAGACCAAATGTCAGGGATTGATCTAAATATAGTAAGAGATGGGCCATGCTTGACAGTGATTCAACAACAGCAACTGTTAGCTCCAATTACTAATGAGGAAATCAGCCAAATAGTGAGGAACCTGCCTAATAATAAGGCACCAGGCATTGATGGATATCCTGCAGAATTTTTCAAGGAGTACTGGTCAATCATAGGGCAAGAAGTTACCGATGCTGTGCAGAACTTTTTCCAAAAAGGAAAGCTAATGAAGGAGGTTAATTGTACAACTGTCACATTGATACCAAAGGTAAAAAATCCCAGTCTTGTTAAGGAGTTTAGGCCTATTGCTTGTTGCTCAACAATGTACAAGATCATAGCTAAACTCTTAACAAATAAACTGAAAATGGTGGTGGATTACCTGGTTGGACCTGCTCAGTCTGCTTTTATTGAAGGGAGAAATATACTAGATAATGTGATAATGACTCATGAACTAATCAAAGGATATTCTCAGAAGAATGTATCACCTAAGTGTATGATAAAGGTGGACATTAGAAAAGCCTATGATTCTGTGGAATGGGGATTTTTGAGAGCAGTATTACTGGAGTTTGGTGTTCCTTTTAAGCTAGTGGAATTGATTATGACATGTGTTAGTACAGTAAGCTACTCATTATTGTTGAATGGAGGTCTAACTGAGAAGTTTGAAGCAAGAAAAGGCTTAAGGCAAGGAGATCCCATGTCACCTTACCTGTTTGTCCTAGCCATGGAGTACCTCAACAGATCTCTGAAAGCTCTGACAAAGACACCAAACTTCAATTTTCATCCTAAATGCAGTAAACTGCAGATTATCCACATCTGCTTTGCAGATGACCTTCTTATGTGTTGCAGGGCTGATGAAATATCAATGAAGATGCTGATCAGATGTTTCCAACAGTTCTCTGAAGTTTCAGGATTGCATGCTAATATAGACAAGAGTTCATTATATATAGCAGGAGTTAAAAAGGAATTCAAAGATAAAATGTTAGCTGAGTTGCAATTATCAGAAGGGACCTTACCATTCAAATACTTGGGAGTACCATTATCTGCAAAAAAGATCAGCATACAACAATGTATGCCCTTGGTGGAAAGAATTGTGGACAAAATTAGAAGCTGGACCTCCAAGTTTCTTTCATATGCAGGCAGATTACAGCTTATCAAGAGTGTCTTGTTTGAAATGCAGACTTATTGGGCTCAAGTGTTCCTCATCCCTAAGAAAATTGTAAAAATGGTGGATAGCATATGCAGGAGGTATTTGTGGACTGGAAGCAATGAGACCACTCAGAGAAATCCTATATCCTGGGAGACTTTGTGTAAGCCAAAAGCAGCAAGAGGACTAAACATAATCAATTATGAAGCATGGAACAAGGCAGCAATAACAAAACTACTATGGGCAATAGTGAACAAGAAGGATAAACTCTGGATAAAATGGATCCATGGCCAATACATAAAGAAGCAAGATATAACAAGTATGGAAGTTCCTAAACAAGCTAGTTGGCTTGTAAGGAAAATATTCAATGCAAGAGAATGGTGGGAAAATGATATGCAAAAAATACAGGCCTGTGTGAAGAATGGGAAATTCAGCATCAAAACAACATATATAAAAAGCTCTCCAGAATGGCCTAAAGTGAGATGGAAATCTGTAACAATGATCAATGGTAGTCTGCCAAAGCAACAGTTCATAGTGTGGATGGCAATGCATAGAAGACTGGCAACAGTTGATAGATTGATGAAATGGGGAATTCATGTTGAACAAGGATGTGTTCTGTGTGAAAGAGATTTGACTGAGACTCATGAACACTTATTCTTTGAGTGTTCATACTCAAAGAAACTATGGGAAAGTATGTTAACATGGCTGGGGTATCACAGAAGAACTCAAAATTGGAAAGAAGAAGTAAACTGGCTAATCAAGAATGTGAATAACAGAAACCCAAAGAGAGTTATACTAGGAGTTGTGTTTGCTGATGTGATGTACAACATATGGATGGAAAGAAACAATAGAAGATTTCAAAATGCAAGAAGACAGTACAAGACAGAGCAAAAGATATTGCTGTCCAAATTCATATTACAGGACAAAAGGAACTAAAATGGAAGCCACTACTGGAAAGGTTAAACAACTATCCTAGTTGTATATAGGATAGTTATATGTTTGTTATAGAATAGCAACAGAAGAGTTGCATAGGCTTGTTTATAATTTGTTTTTTTATTTTGAGATCTGCTCCAAAGTCCATAGAGAGCAGATGGTATAACTTTGCTAAAAAGGTTGGAATAAAAGTTCTAATTTCGACCAAAAAAATAATTTCTCTTTTTTTTTTTTGTTTCTTGGGATAATTTTAGGTTTTATGATGTCTGTAAAGAATAAAAAATTTCTAGGGCTATAGCTTCTATATCTATCTTTGTTTATAAGGTCCTAAATTTTAGCAATTCTTATATATTTTAAATAAGTAAAGATTTAATAGCTAAAATTTTAGTTGATTTCAAAGTCGTAGTAAAAATATAAAATGACAATTTTGTTCAGTGTGAACTCTAATTTTAAAAGACAAAAAAGGCGAACAACATTTCGTTAAGGGCTTTCGTGCCTAGACGGGATAGTTTTAGAGTACGCGCGTTGCGCGTGAATCCTTATCGATGGGAATAAATTTTAAAAATCATATGAATAATGTTATTTGACTTCCTACATTACTTAAATAAGCATAGTTTTGAAAAAAATATCTAGAAAGTTATAATTTAAACGATCTTATAAATTAGAGTACAATTTATTGCTAATTTCAACATATAAATCTAAGTATCTTATCTATGCTTCACTTGTCAAATATTGTAGTTGGGTTTGTGATTTAATATGGCCATATATTACAATATGTAAATAAAAAAATTAAAGTATGT
>NW_017675402.1:0-38259 GCF_001879085.1 Nicotiana attenuata
AAGAGTGGGCTCTAGTACTTTTACCCAATAGTGGTATCGGGGTCAATTTCCACAGGGAGCTAGGAAGGGAGTTGGATATTTGTTTAGCCTAGAAATGCGAGTTTGCTTCTAATTGATCTTCTATCATTTTTGGGTTTTTTGTGATTATCAACTATAATTTAACAATTACTAATTATAACTAAATTATGCTAAGATATTAAGTCTAGGTTGTATGCAAGATAGAGAAAAGCACTAGGGTCGTGGCATTTACCTAGGTGGTCAACTAACGGGTAGAGATTCCTAATACGAGAATGATGATTATGGGGCTTATGATATAACCGTTGCACGATAACATTTACTCTCACACCTCTCGGTAGAGAGAATGATTTTTCCCAATTGACTCTCTCGAGACCAATTGGGTAGGCTAACAAACCAAGCAACTTAGGGTTCAAGTTGGGTAATTACTCTCTCGAGGTTTTACCCGTTAATTGGGACTACCATTTTCAAGGGTCCATCCCAATTCCTTGTTGGGTTAATTTTGGAGTCATAAACACTCTTTCTCAAGAAGAGTCAAGACCCACAAAGCTAGATTTAGTGTTTGCAACCACCAAATCCAAGTGAAAACATAAAAATAACCCAAATATCAAACACCCAACATCATTCAAGCATTAAACAATCATACCCATTAATTACCCACACTAGGGTTGAGCCACAACCCTAGCTTATGGGTTTAGCTAGCCATAATAACAACAGAAATTGAAGGAGAAATAGATAAAATGAACATATTAATTAACTAGAAGGTAAATCTACAAGAATCCACGTTAAACAAGATGAAAATGCCCAAAATAGGCTAAAACTTTTGTCTCACGAGTGTAGCAGCTCTCCTGTATCTAATTCGTGCCCTAAAAATGGCAAATATTCTATTTATACTAAGTTAAGAAAAACCGGACAAAAATACCCCTGCGGGGTCCGTGCGGTCCGCACGAAGTTGACACGCGGCCGCACTGGGTTGCTTGACTTCTGAGACTTGCCTTCTGAAGATGTTGACGCGGACCGCACAATGATGAAGTGCGGCCGCATGATGACTGGCGCGGACCGCGTGAACTTGTAGTGCGGCCGCATGAGTGGCTTGTGATGGTCTCTGAACTTTTGTGGTGCGGTCCGCGTGAACTTGTAGTGCGGCCGCATTGGCTGGGACTGAGAATGCCAACTCTCTGAACTTTTGTGGTGCGGACCGCGTGAACCTGCAGTGCGGCCGCATTGGCTGGAACTGAGAATGCCAACTCTCTGAACTCCAGTGGTGCAGCCGCATGACATGATGGTGCGGTCCGCACCAAGTTCTGAATATCCTTGCTTTCATAATCTTTGACACTTGAGCAGGTTTGACTCCGTTTCGAGCCAATTTTTGACTTTCGTCATCTTATTGCTCAAACCTGCAATCAAGCGCAACTTATAAGCATTCCGGGTTTATTTTATGGCAAATCATACATAAAGCATAGGCAAGTATGGGCATAAAACGTGTTAAAATCACAGTTATCAATGATCAAAGTGAGGAATGCCAATATGTCAATAACTACCAAGGAAATAGAGGAAATCAAGGGAATCAACAATGGCGCCCCCAAGGCAATTGGGGCAATCAACAAGGAGGCGGCAATTGGAATAACAATAATCAACAACAAGGTGGTAACAATTGGAACAATAACAATCAGAACAACAATTGGGGTAATCAAGGTAACAACCAAGGCAATTGGAACGGGAACAACAACAATTGGAGCAACAACAATAGCAATAAAGGAGGGTGGAATATTGGTGGTAGGGGGCAAGGCTTTCAAAGGCCCATGTTCCAACAACCAAACAATCCACCCCCCTTTCAGTCGCAAGGGCCTAGTTCTTCCGCGAGTGATATGGGATGGATAGAGATGATGTTCGAGCAGATGATGAAAATGAACCAAGATTCTGACGCACAATTGGCTTCACATAACACATCCATCAGGAACCTAGAGGTGCAAATAGGACAAATTTCTCAAGCTTTGAATACCCGACCTAAAGGTGCGCTACCAAGTGACACGGTAGTGAACCCAAAAGGGGGTAACAATCATGTGATGGCAGTTACAACTAGGAGTGGAAGAGGCGGTGATGTGCATGCCTCGGATGAGAATCGGGTTGTGAATGATGAAGTTGAGTCGCATGATGATGATGTGCCTTTGAATGTTGACAATGTGGTTGAACCAATAGTAACAAATGAGGTGCGGATTGATATTGATGATGAAGCCGGGGTAGAGACTCAAGATGCCGTGAACCCGTCTAGGGAACACATTATTGATATACCCGAGCCGGCGGTGCCCAAGGCCAAGGCACCCTTGCCTAGACCCCCTCCACCATATCCTCAGCGGTTAGCAAAGCAAAAGAATGACAAACAGTTCAAGAAATTCATAGACATGATGAAGAGCCTCACAATCAATGTTCCTTTAGTGGAGGCACTTGAACAAATGCCTGGGTACGCAAAATTTATGAAGGATTTAGTCACCAGAAGCGTTCTATGGAGTGTGAAACAATAAAGATGACGCACCAAGTTAGTGCGATTGTGCATTCTATGGCCCCGAAACTAGAAGACCCTGGAGCTTTTACTATTCCTTGCACTATCGGGAGTGCGGAGTTTGCTAAGGCCCTATGTGACTTGGGGGCTAGCTTTAGTTTGATGCCGTACTCAGTCTTCAAGACTTTTGGAATTGGGCAACCTAGGCCAACCTCAATGAGACTTCAAATGGCGGACCGGTCGATGAAGAGACCTTTAGGTATAATTGACGATGTGTTTGTCCGGGTGGACAAATTCATATTGCCGGCCGACTTTGTCATATTGGATTGTGAAGTGGATTTCGAAGTGCCTATTATTCTTGGAAGACCTTTCCTAGCTACGGGGAAGGCATTGGTTGATGTGGAAGCAGGGGAGTTAACATTCCGTGTGGGTGATGAGAAGGTGGTATTTCATGTGGCAAATCAATGAGACAACCCAATAGCACGGAGGTGTGTTCATTTGTGGACATTGTCACAGCGGTGATAGTGGATGACACAAGTGCCTTGATTAATGTTGAAGATCCTCTTGAAGCCGTGCTTCTTAACATGGATGTCAATGATGATGCCGGTAGAGTGGAGTGCGTGAATGCATTGCATGGTATGGGTTCATATTCTTATGAGCCTAGGAAGCTATCTTTGGATCTTGAGAATCGCAAAACTCCGCCAACCAAGCCATCAGTTGAGGAGCCACCGGTGTTGGAGTTGAAGCCACTTCCTCCACACCTCAGGTATGAGTTTTTGGGTTCAAATTCTACTTTACCTGTTATTCTTTCTTCGTGCCTAACTAACATGCAGGTTGACGCCACTTTGGCGGTTCTTCAAAAGCGCAAAAAGGCGATTGGATGGACATTGGCCGATATTCGGGGGATAAGCCCCGCATTTTGCATGCACAAGATCATTTTGGAGGAGGATGCAAGGCCCTCTCTTGAACATCAAAGAAGATTAAATGAAGCAATGCAAGAAGTGGTAAAGAAGGAGGTTATCAAGTGGTTAGACGCCGGTGTGGTTTACCCGATCTCGGATAGTTCATGGACCTCTCCGGTCCAATGTGTGCCAAAGAAGGGTGGAATGACGGTAGTGACCAATGCCAACAATGAGTTGATTCCTACTCGGACAGTTACGGGTTGGAGAGTGTGTATGGACTATAGAAAGTTGAATAAAGAGACAAGAAAAGATCATTTCCCACTATCATTCTTGGACCAAACGCTCGATCGTCTTGTGGGCCAGGCCTTTTATTGTTTTCTAGATGGATACTCAGGGTACAATCAAATTCTCATTGCCCCGGAGGATCAGGAGAAGACAACCTTTACATGTCCTTATGGAATGTTTGCTTTCTCGAGAATGCCATTTGGACTATGTAATGCCCCGACGACCTTCCAAAGATGTATGATGGCAATTTTCACCGATATGGTGGAGGATATCTTGGAGGTCTTCATGGACGATTTCAGCTTGGTGGGGGATTCATTTGAGGAATGTTTGGTGAACTTGGATAGGGTGTTGGAAAGATGTGAAGAGACCAACCTTGTGCTCAACTGGGAGAAATGTCACTTTATGGTGCAAGAGGGTATTGTATTGGGTCACAAAATCTCAAGGCAAGGAATTGAAGTTGATAAGGCAAAAATCGAGGTTATCTCAAGGCTCCCTCCCCCTACTTCTATAAAAGGGGTGAGGAGTTTTCTTGGTCATGTCGGGTTCTACCGGCGTTTCATTAAAGATTTTTCAAAAATTGTGAACCCGCTTTGCAAATTGTTAGAGAAGGATGTCAAGTTTATCTTTGATGAGAAGTGCATGGAGTCTTTTGAGCTATTGAAACACAAGTTGACCACAACTCCTATCATCACCGCACCTAATTGGGATTTGCCTTTTGAACTTATGTGCGATGCGAGTGATGTGGCGGTAGGTGCGGTGTTAGCTTAAAGAATCAACAAAATGTTCCATCCTGTGTATTATGCTAGCAAGACGATGAACGAGGCCCAAAGAAACTACACAGTGACGGAAAAAGAGCAATTGGCTATTGTGTTCGCGATGGAGAAATTTCGACCTTATCTTATGGGGGCAAAGGTGATCATACACACGGACCATGCAGCCCTCCGGTATTTGATGACTAAGAAGGATTCGAAAGCAAGACTGATGAGGTGGGTGCTACTCCTTCAGGAATTTGACTTAGAGATTGTGGATAGAAAGGGAAGCGAGAATCAAGTTGTGGACCATTTGTCCCGGTTAGAGGAAGAGGGGAGACCATGTGATGGTATTGAGATTAATGATAGGTTCCCCGACGAGCAGCTTCTTTCCGTTTCTATGTGTGATATGCCATGGTTCGCGGACATCGCCAACTTCATTGTGACTGGTAATGTCCCGTGTGAGCTCTCTTCCAACCAAAGGAAGAAACTCAAGTGGGATAGCTTGGATTTCTATTGGGATGATCCGTATATGTTTAAAATTTACACGGATGGGGTGATAAGAAGATGTGTACCGGAAAGTGAACAAATGAACATATTAGAGGCTTGTCACTCTTCTCCCTACGGTGGCCATCATGGGGGGGTGAGGACGGCCTCAAAATTTTTGAGTTGCGGATTCTATTGGCCGACATTGTTCAAGGATGCTAGTGACTTGGTGAAGAGATGTGACGCATGTCAAAGAGCCGGCGGTATTTCCAAGAAGGATGAGATGCCCCTCAATAATTCTCGAGGTGGATATTTTTGATGTTTGGGGCATCGATTTCATGGGTCCGTTCGTGATCTCTTGTGGTAACACTTACATTCTCGTGGCGGTGGACTATGTCTCAAAGTGGGTGGAAGCCGTGGCTCTACCCAACAATGAAGCCCGAAGTGTTGTAGCATTCTTGAAAAAGAGTCTTCACGAGGTTTGGTACTCCTCGGGCCATTATTAGTGATGGGGGGTCCCATTTTTGCAACAAGGCCTTCGACTCATTGCTTGCTAAGTATGGAGTTAACCACAAAGTGACCACCCCCTATCATCCACAAGCTAGCGGTCAAGTGGAAATCTCGAATCGGGAAATAAAGAGTATTTTGTCCAAAACGGTGAATGCTAATAGGACCGATTGGTCGAAGAAATTGGATGATGCTCTTTGGGCTTATCGGACGGCTTACAAGACCCCAATTGGTATGTCTCCGTATCGGTTGGTGTTTGGTAAGGCTTGCCATCTCTGATGGAATTAGAACACAAGGCTATGTGGGCATTGAGGAAGTTGAACTTGGAATGGGATGTTGTAGCCAATCTCCGTGTGGAACAATTGAATGAGCTTGATGAGTTTAGATTTCATGCATACTCCAGCTCGTCCTTGTATAAGGACAAGATGAATTACCTTCATGACAAATATGCTCAGGGAAAGGAATTCAAAGTTGGTGATATGGTTCTTCTTTTCAACTCCCGGTTGAGGTTATTTCCGGGCAAGCTCAAGTCTAAGTGGAATGGCCCTTTTGAAGTGGTATTTGTGACTCCTTTTGGTGCTCTTGATCTCAAAAACAAAAATGGTGAAGTATTCCGGGTCAATGGGCATCGTGTGAAGCATTACTTGGGGAAGATTGATGACAGCCACGTGGTGGCACTCCTTCATTTGAAATGATGAGATGGTAACATGCGTCGTGCCGCGACGTTAAATCATGCGCTTCTTGGGAGGCAACCCATGTCTTTTTCTATTTCTTTGATTTTTCGTTGTAGACTAGGATTTTTGGGCTAATGGTTTGTTAGATGTTGCAGGGATAATGTTGAAGCAGTGCGAAACAAAAGCACAAAAAGTCAGTTCTCTGAAGTTTGCCAACGCGGCCGCGCTATATATCAGTGCGGTCCGCGTTGGCTTGTGCAAGGAGGTCTTAAGCCTCTGAAGTTACCAGCGCGGCCGCGTAGCATTTTTGTGCGGTCCGCGCTAGGAGGACCCAAATATTCATGCTATCTGAAGTTTCACACGCGGCCGCGCTACAAAATAGTGCGGTCCGCGTGGGGACTAGGTTCAAGTGTGGTGGACATAAACCCAGCGCGGTCCACGGCCGCGCTGATAGGTAAGAAGGGGGTCCCACTATTTTCTATAAATAGAGACCTTAGGCCTCACTTTACCCTTTTCGCACTTTGACGTCCTGAGCTTAATTTCTACTGTTCATCTGCGATTACTCTTCTGATTTTGCATCAAGTAGTTTGATTCTTCAGAATCCTTAGTAACATTTCTTGCAAATTTCATTCATCAGTTTTAATTGTTAATTACTTTGCTTGCTTCCCAGTAGTATAGCTTCTTATTTCTTCCCATTTTTCTTAGGTTTAATGATTAGAGTATTTTTTGTGTTATTCTCGAACACTGGGCATGAATTACTATATCGCTAATTGAGTAGGGACAACTAGGACTCAAAGACTTGATGAAAAATGGACCAAAATGCTAAACCCTAACTCAGTTCAATTACATGGCCCAGCGCGGCCGCGCGTCCTTTCAGCGCGGTCCGCGTTGGTTCTTCTGTGGATGCCAAACTTACCCAGCGCGGCCGCGTCACATTTTTGCGCGGTCCACGCTGGCCCAACGAGTTCGCGTTCCATATCAGTGCGGACCGTGTTGGGGAGATTCAGAGAGGTCACATTGGGGGCATATGCCCAGCGCGGTCCGCGCTCCAGTTCTGCGCGGTCCACGCTGCCTCAGCGCGACCGCGTGACTGTTGTGCGCGGTTCGCGCCCCTGTGTCCTGTTGTTCTGTGTGTTGCACTTAACTGAGTCCTCCTCTTGTGTTCTTCATCTATCTCACTGCATGTGCTTAAACTAACAATGTTAGACGTGTATTGTTTTGCAGATCATGGTTAGAAAACAAGGCGGTAAACAACCACAACAATCCGGGAGAGGTGGTGCCTCCCGAGGGGGTAAGGGAAAGGGAATTGCTAAACTCACTCCCCAGGCCCGGGCAAACATTAAAAAGACCCGTAAGCTGATACGGGCTGCTGATAGGGCTGCCTCCCACTCTTCGGGAAGTGAGTACGCACCATCCAGGAGCATATCTTCAGAGTCTACCCCCACTCACATCACTGACCCTCTCCAATTACATGACACTCCTCCACCTTCTCCCTCATCCAAAAAACCAGTCAACATAGTCTTGGACTCGTCTGATGAGTCCGTAGCAGGAAGTGATCAACAATACTCCACCTCCCCCACAACTTCATTATCTGGGGAGAGTGCAGGATACGGTGAGGGAGGTGAGCCTCAAGTTGGGGGAATTGAACGAACCAGAAAACCTGAAGCTTGGGCAGACAGATTTGTGAGTGAGTTGATATTCCACAAGTTCAGATAGTGGTGGCCTGTGAGAAAACTGATCCCAGAGAGAACTTTCATTCACACAGACCTTCTACCCCACAACCCGAATGTGCAACATGAATTCCGAACTAGATATGGCTGGGACTTCTTCAAGGAGAAATGTATTGATGCCAATGAACATATGGTGAAAGAATTTTATTGCAATGTTTCTCACATAGTCAAAGATACTAAGGTGACGAAGGTGAGAGACAAAATGGTAGTGTTTGATGGGAAGTCGCTGAATGACTACTTGGGGTTCAGGGAGGAGGATGACTTAGAGTACTTAGCTAAGCTGGCAATGGGTGAGGAGGTGCGTCCCTGGTTGGCCGAATACTTGGAAGCCCCAGTCACTGTTCCAAAATGGTTGAAAGCGGGGGAGAAGATTCTGCGGAACACGTTCAGTTTTGAAGCCAAGGGCTGGTTGACGTTTGTTTGCAGTAGACTTGACTCGTCCACCCATGATCACACAGTTCCTCTTGCCCGGGCTGTTCTTGTGGCATCCATCATGGCCGGGCTTCCTCTCAATGTGGGTAACATCATCTCGAGAGTGATCTCCGCTGTCGGACAGGAGACCAACACAAACTACCCTTTCCCTAACACCTTGTCCATGTACTTCAGGGATTTGGAGGTCAAGAAAAAACGTTTTGATGTCAAGACAAAGCCGGTGGCCCCCTATTCATGGTATAGCCAGTTGGGTTCAGACAACCCCAAATCCAAGAAGTACCAGCCACCCACCTCTACCCCGACTGGCCAGTCTGTGGAGCCAGTTGCGCTAGAGCCTTCTGCTGGACCGTCCTCCATTCCTATCACTTCCGCCAGTGAGCCTTTGCCCCCAGGTCCTTCTACTTCAGCTGACCCGGCAGTCCCTGCGTCAAAGACTCATCGGTTCACTGCCCACCAGCTCAGTCAATCTCTAGCCAGTCTGAACAACTGGATGTCAGCTGCGACATCCATGTTGTCCACATTGGCCACTGCAGTTGGGGCCCAGTCTATACCAGTCACCGTCCAGATTCCTCAGTCTATTAAGGAAACATTGAAGACACTCCTGGCCAACCAGGAGAAGATTATTGAGACTCAGAGTGCCTTGACTAAGGCAGTTGGTGCTCATAGCATAGCTTTGAAGAAGCTGGCCCGGGAGCACAAGAGGATGAGGAAGTCCAGGGCATCAAAGGAGTCGGTAAAGGTACTTCGAGCAGATGTGGACAAGCTAATGGCGGATCAGCTGCCGTTAGACTTGTTATTTGGGGAGTCAGCCCCTCCACCAGCAGCATCAGTACCTGAGCCACAGCAGGAGCAGGCACCCAGGCCTCCGAGGAAGAAGAGGAAGCTGCCCAGCACTGAGGGAGCAGTGATTGAGTTAGCTGAGATTCAGGTGACTCCCTCCGGTGATGTACCAGATGTCCCGCCAGTCCAGCAGCAGGACCCTGTCCCAGTAGCATAGCCGCAGTAGGTCGGGAGCCAGTCTGAGGTTCCCGCCCATACAGAGGACCAGGGGACCACTGAGGACTCGATGCAGACGGACCAGGCCTAGGGAGCCCTCTATATCCTTTATTTGATTTTGTGCTTATTTGATAGTTGGCATTGGGGACAATGCCAGCTCTCTTTTTGTGGGGGTGCGCCCTACTGTTATATTCGACATTTGGATGATTGTATATATAGTTGATACTCAGTTTATGCTCTTAGATCTGATAGTTGGTCTGTATATAATTTTGGCTACTTTTCTACTTTATGTATATATTCATCCCCGTTGTATATTCTACTCCCCTATTGTACATATTCATTCGGTTTTTCTACTATTGTACATATCCATTCGGTTTTTCTATTTTCGTTAAAAAGAAATTTTTGTTTTTAGCTTCGTAGATAGGCTCATAGCCTTTTGTTTTGGTTTTGGGCGTTTTCAATAAGCCCTTGGTTTTCTTAATGCCACGGTTCTTTCCAAGGGTAGAGTGTTGTGCGAACCGGGTGGCTCTTCCCAATGATAGATGGCGTGACAACCTTCTTAAGGGTTTGAGTCCGTTTTTTATTTTTCTTCTTTTGATTTCGATATTTCGTAGTTAAGGGTACCTCAGGCAAAGCTTCACTTGGGCCTAACACATTTGCCGTTGATCCCATGGTCAAAGACATAATGTTGTGTTTAGGATGGTGAAAGTCGTGGCCTTGAGACTCTTGTGTTGACCAAACAATCATCATGTGGTCGTGTTGGACCATTGTGCGCTTAAATAGTAACTAAGGTCATTGTGGGCCCTCGACTCGATGTCTTTAGCAATCCTTGAGGGTGTGTGGTGAGAATTCGAATTGTGAGTCCAAGTCCCGAGCCGATAGTCTAGAACTTGCCCCGAATGTTTGTTGAGGCGAAATCCTAGGTGAAATTTGACTTGAGAAGTGATTATAGTCTCTCCTTGATCCAAATGCTAAGTTGAACAATTCCATACCCTACTAATCAAATGATCCCTAGTTAACCCTTTTGAGCCTTAAACCTTCTTCTTTCATGAGCCAATGTTACAAGCTTATACCCGTTTTACCCTCTCTTGGCACCCAAATCTTCCCTTGAGTGAATGACAAATGTCTAAGTTTGGGGGGAGAGACAAGAAAGGAAACAATGTGGTACAAGTTACAAAAGCAAAAAGAAAAAGGAAGGCAATGAAAAAGAAAGAAAAGAAAGGACAAAAAGAAAGATCAATGTGAATAAGAACAAAAAGGGGATTCAAAGAAAACAAAAGTGAAAAAAAAGGATGTGGAAAAAGTAGAAGAAGGAGAAATTTGTTGAATTGCATAAGAAAGAGCGACGGTGTGTCTCTCTAACCCCTTGAAAGAGAAGTGAATACTCTAATGAGTCAAGAAAGTGTACCAAAATGAAACAAAAGAAGTGCTTAAGGGAAGATTGAACCCACTTGAACAAAAACATATCCTGCCCTTACCCAAAAGCCTTCACAATGACTCCACAAAAGCCTTATATGATCTTGAGTTGAAGGGAACCTACATTAGTGGATACTTACATAAGGGGAAAGCATATGGTACCTAGAGCCGGACTTGTGACCTTCTTTTGAGAGAATTGAGTGAAAATACCATCAACCTGGGTTTGTGTGTCAATACTGTAAAAAGTGAGGTTCGCTTAGGGAGAGTTGAGGATGTTTGAGTTTGGGTTCCACAATGACCAAGGTATTTGAGAAAAGCTCTTTGATGAAATGTGTCAACCCTTGATGCTCTTGTGGCACACTTGATCTATAGTTTTCAAAAGCTTAAAATGTGTTAATGATGCATTCGTATTGAGGGCAATTGTTAGTCCCAATTGATGCTTGTTGAGGTTACTTTAGGATAGCTGGAAACTCTCGGATTGCTCTTTTTGGGGTGGGTCTTATTTTGTTTGCTTGAGGACAAGCAAAGGTTTAAGTTTGGGGGAGTTGATAAGTTAGGATTTTACCATGATTATACCCCTTACTTACTATTGCTTTTGTTATAAATTGCCACAAAATAGTCCCAAAAGACTTACAAGTTGCGCTTGATTGCAGGTTTGAGCGAAAAGGTGACAAATGTCAAAGATCGGCTCAAAACAGAATGAAACTTGCCAAGTGTCAAAGACAAAGTGAAGTGAGGGACAGGAAGACCTAGCGCGGACCGCACTAATATGCCACGCGGCCGCGCTAGGAGATTCAGAGAGTGGCTAATTCAAAGGTGGCCCACGCGGCCGCGTTCCATTTATACCGGTCCGCGCCAGTAAAGATCAGAGACCCACAATTGCAAGACAAAGTCCCACGCGGCCGCGCTACATTTTTACGCGGTCCGCGTGGATGAGATTCAGAGAGTTGGAATTTTGGCCAAATATAGCCACGCGGCCGCGCTGCAATTCTGCGCGGTCCGCGGTCCCAACTTCAGAGAACAGAGTTCAAGAGTTCAAAGAGCCTACGCGGCCGCGCTACCTTTTTGCGCGGTCCGCGCTGACTCCGCAGGGGCATTTTTATCCAGAATTTCTAGCTCGGTATAAATAGATCTTTTTAACATTTTTAGAGGAGGTTTTTAACTTCAGAGCGGGGCTGTGCTCGTGAGACGTGATTTGTAGCCTATTTTGGCATTTTTACTCTTGGATATCATAGATTTTAAATTAGTAATCAATTAATATGTTCATTTCATCTTTTATTTCTACTGTTTCTTCTCTAATTATGTCTAACTAAACCCATTAGCTAGGGTTGTGGCTCAACCCTAGTGTGGGTAGTTAATGGGTGTTGTTATCTAAGGCTAGATTGATATTGAGTGTTTGTTATTTGGGTTAATTTTAGGTTTTAATTAAGAATTGGTGGTTGCAAACACTGATTCTAGTTTGGTGGGTTTAACTCTTCTTGAGAAAGAGAGTCTATGACCCCAAAATTAACCCAACAAGGAATTGGGATGGACCCATGAGAAATGGTAGTCCCAATTAACGGGTTAAACCTCGAGAGAGTAATTACCCTACTTGAACCCTAGTTGCTTGGTCTAATTGGCCTACCCAATTGGTCTCGAGAGAGTCAATTGGCAAAATCACTCTCTCTACCGAGAGGTGTGAGAGTGAGTACAATTGAGCAACGGTTATAGCATAAGCCCCAATTATGTCAACTTACCCTTAGTGGCATCTACCCGTTAATTAGCCACCTAGGTAATGCCACGACCCTAGTGCCTTTTTCCTATATTAAGCATAACTTAGCAATATTTCCTTAGCATAATTTAGCTTTAATCCTTAGTTTACAATAGTAGCTTTAAATATAAAAACCCCCAACAATGTTAGAAGTGCAATTAGAAGTACAAACACAATTCTAGGCTAATCAGGCAATACAACTCCATTCCAAGCTCCCTGTGGAAATTCGACCCCGATCCACTGTTCGGGTATTAGTTATTGCTACCCCACTCTTCCTACCATTGTGTAGTGTTGAGACGGCCGCGACCAACTTTTTGGCGCCGTTGCCGGGGAGCTTATAGTGTTGACTATCTGTGTAGCTAGTTTTGTGTTTTGCTTCTCTTTCCTTCTTGTTTACTAATTCTGTTTGTGTCGATCAATCAGGTAATATGGCTCTCAATGCAAACGACCCTCTTGGCAATGTGAATGCGGGGGAGGAGGTAGATGATCTTGAGCTCGAGGAGGTTATACCACCTCAAGTTCCACGAAGAGGCCATCCGGCCAACGCAAATGACAACAATCCTATTCCAGACCCTCCTCCGCCACCGCCAAGAGCAGTCCCAAGAGTTCTTCCAAATCATGGGTACGCGAGTGCCATTGTTCCTCCCCGAAACCGGGCGGGGAACTTTCAAATCACTAATGTCATGTTGACCTTGCTCGAGCAAAGGGGATATTTTACGGGCGCCTTCGACCAAAATGCATACAAGCACTTGAAGGGGTTCGTAGATACTTGCTGGGACAACAAACAAACAAACGTGTCAGAGGATGCGTTGAGATTGAGGCTTTTCCTGTTCTCTCTTCGGGGTAAAGCATTGGACTGGTTAGAAAGGTTTCCAAATCATTCTATTCACAGATGGGATGAATTGGCAGACAAATTTATTGCCAAGTTCTTTTCTCCAAGTCATATGGCAGCTCTTCGGGATGAAATTCTAGCTTTCAAGCAAATGCCAACGGAACCATTGCACGAGATCTGGGAACGATATAGAACAATGGTGAAGGAGTGCCCTAACAACGACATGACTGAGGCGATGATCCAGCAGAATTTCTATAGGGGCATCAACACCACAAATCAGTGCATTGTGAACCAATTGGCCAGTGGGAACTTTATGAAACTTTCTTACCAAGAGGCATGTGATGTACTTGATGAAATGGCCGACACCTCTTCGGCATGGCAAAGCCGAGCGAATGTACCTCAAGGTGACCCCACGGTCATCCATTTGCACAAGGAGTTGAATGACCATGGCCAAGCTATTGCCGAACTTACAACAACAATGAATCAATTGGCGAAGGCGCAATTGCAACAAGTTCAAAGCCCGCGCCAAGTCAATGCAATGGAGAATGTGTCTATGCTAAAAAGGAGGCAAAGAGGGCAACAACAGCAACAAGGTAATTGTGAGCAATTTGACAACAACAATGATGGTGGTAGTTATTCGAACGAGTGTTATGATGATCAAAGTGAGGAATGCCAATATGTCAATAACTACCAAGGAAATAGAGGAAATCAAGGGAATCAACAATGGCACCCCCAAGGCAATTGGGGCAATCAACAAGGAGGCGGCAATTGGAATAACAATAATCAACAACAAGGTGGTAACAATTGGAACAATAACAATCAGAACAACAATTGGGGTAATCAAGGTAACAACCAAGGCAACTGGAACGGGAAAAACAACAATTGGAGCAACAACAATAGCAATCAAGAGGGTGGAATAATGGTGTAGGGGGCAAGGCTTTCAAAGGCCCCCATGTTCCAACACCAAACAATCCACCCCCTTTCAGTCGCAAGGGCCTAGTTCTTCCGGGAGTGATATGGGACGGATAGAGATGATGTTCGAGCAGATGATGAAAAAGAACCAAGATTCTGACGCACAATTGGCTTCACATAACACATCCATCAGGAACCTAGAGGTGCAAATAGGACAAATTTCTCAAGCTTTAAATACCCGACCTAAAGGTGCGCTACCAAGTGACACGGTAGTGAACCCAAAGGGGGGTAACAATCATGTGATGGCAGTTACAACTAGGAGTGGAAGAGGCGGTGATGTGCATGCCTCGGATGAGAATCGGGTTGTGAATGATGAAGTTGAGTCGCATGANAAAACAGCAGACTATCAATTGGTCGCAAAACATCCAGATTCAGAAACATTCAACAAACAGATCTCACGGGGATAAGGGGATTGGGGACACATGAGAGTCAAAATAGGGTACATGGATAGGGTATAGAGGAAACATACAATCAACAATTGCATAAAACACTTAGGGACTTGGAGACTTAGCAGGCTAGTCATGGACAGTAAATAGTCAAGATAGATATCACAGATATAATATAGAAAGCCTGACATATCTTGAACAGGATTAAATATATATGCAGGGTCAATCACATACGTCAAATAACCAACATGATCACATACTTAAGGGATTAAACAGATATTCACAAGCAGGCTGGTTAAGTATCAGATAACTAGGTGAAGTATAGACATGCTAATCATACATTGAACAGGACAGAGTTTAGACATGCTAGGCAAAGAAGTAAGCAGGAAGGCAAGTTGAATTCATAGCTGATGAACTAGTGCAGGAATGAAACACATAGGGTTTGGATTTCAAAATTTAACTAGAGACATACCAGTTGAAGAAAAGAGTGTTGAATATAAAGCAGATGTAGTTCCAATATCTAGCCTTGGCTTTTTGCCGGCTAGATCAGTGAATATCACAAGTAGCAGAGAAGAAAAGAGAGGTTTAGAGTATAAGTGTGCTTTGTGAACTAATGTTCGTGTCTGAAGTGAGAATAAGAGGGAGTTTATATAGTAATCAAGAGTTAAACAAAATAAGGTAAAGAATCAATTAAATAGCAATTAGGGAAATTTACAGAATCAGTCACATGTAAATCCAGTAAGTCTTCCCTTTAATCAAGGGAGAATCAATGGTAAAAGAGGGACATATACTTAAGGAAAGAAATCGAGTACAGAGTAGGTAATTAGGGGCGAAATGCACATGGGTCTCAATTAAGAAAACAATCAGTAAGAATCAGCAAAGATAACAAATAAGGCAAGGGAAAATTAATTAAGGTAAGCAGTTCAATTAAACCGAGTAGAGAGGTAAGAATCAAAAGTTTTGTTAATGAAAAGTGTTCAAATCAAACCAGGAAATAAGAACTTCAGAATAATCAAGGGTTCAATCAAAGAGAAAATCACGTAAAGAGTCAGCAAGTATCACAAACAACTTAAATAAAGCAAGAAATAACAGTTAGAATTGAAAATAGACATATAGGATTAGTAGAAAAGTTGAACCAAGAACTTAGTAGAGGCATATTAAGATAAGAAAATCATGAGACATTTAAATGGCTAAAGAGAAATCACAAGAACCAAGGAAAGAACACAGTCAGTACACCAGTACTCAGAAACCAAACAAGGAATGTCAAAAATTAGGGTTTTTAGTATAAACGAGTTAAGGTTGTAGCAAACTTACGAAATCAGTCAAAACATGTAAAGAGCAGAAGATCAAACTTACCAAATGTCATGGAAAAAGAAATTTCAGGAAACCCTAGTTTAGAGAAAGATAAAAAATCACTCGAAAATCATACGATTCTTGTAAAGAATCAAAAGGTCATTGTAAAACTCATATGAAATAAGTCCAAATCATCTCAGATCTGTATAGATCTAAGAGGTTCAGAAGAAAAAATTAGGGTTTCGAGGAGAACAACACAGAGGTGAAGAAACATGCTTAGAAACCCATAGATCATAGGATGTAGGACGATCTTACTCGGAATCACACTGGAATAGCCTGTAACAGGCGAGAAAGGGGCCATAGATGCAAGCCAACTAACCCTGGTCCCTTGAGGACCCTGGAGATGGCAATACCAACATGAGAGAGGTTACTAGAGGCCTGGGGGTGGTGAGAAACCACCATAGATAGCCATAGATGAGTGACGGTAAAGTCCGATTAGGGTTAGGCTTGAGAGCACTTGAGAGAGGAGGGGGATTTCAGGGCGGCGGATGGTGGAAAATGAAAGGGTTTGGGGGGTCGTTTGGGACTAAAAAAGGAAGGGGCTGTTTGTGGCCGTTGATCTCAATGATCAATGGTCGAGATAGAAAGGGTTTCGGGGCCGGATCGGGTATTAGGGTTTGGGCTGGGTAAATTTAAATTGAAATCGGGCTGGTATTGGGTTGAAATAGGACTAAAATTGAAATAAAAATAGGCCAGATTTTAAATAGCCACTTATAATAACTACATAATTTATAAAAACAATAAATGAGTTCCAAAAATATTTTTGTTTACTAAAAATGATCTAAAATAGTTATTTAACATTTTAAAAATATAAAAGACCATTTTATGCATCAATAATGTAATTATGCATTAGTATGGGCTATTATTGCAAAGATGTGCAATTTAGCGTAAAAATGTAAATATAATTGCAAAAAAATGCACTAAAATATTTAAACACTATGTTGGAATAGATAAAGAATTTAGATGACTAAATGATCACAAAAGTAATTTGAAAGATAATTATTGGATATTTATAAAAATAAAAAGAGAAGAAATAAATTGATTTGGAGCTTTTAAAATTATAGAAAAATTATAAAAAAAAATGTTTATGCATGCTTATAACTGCATATGTAATACTTTTGAAAGTATATATATATATATATATATGCTAAAAAATATGTGAGGGAAAAATTGGGTATCAACAGCTGCCCCTCTTTACTCGGGAAGGATGAAAGAGTTTTCGGGTAAAGAAATGATGGCTAATTTTGACCGAATAGGATGTCTTGAAAGATAGGGGCCGGGCTCCGGTCTTTAAGCTGCCTACATATCCTTGGTTTTATAGGAATCAGGCCATGTGTAGTTCTGGATTCATTGGCGGAATATACCGATGAAGCCATTGCAAGGACGGACACGAGATGCAAGAGTGGCTATGGTGAACGGTTAAGCTTGAGATAGTTTGAAGGAACTGGAGCGAGGTCGCTCCTGCTAGGATAACGGTTGCTTGCTGGTCACCTGCAGATAAAGAGATGCTACAGACATAGATTTGTGCGGAAATTTAAACATGATGCAGGTTCCCTTTGGACCATGAAAGTTATCTTTAGACAGTTAAGGATGACGTCCTCGGACCATGATGTCCTGGGCCATGAATTGTTTAGTGAGGGATTCGCAGGCCATGAAAGTGTGTTCTCGGGCCATGCAGATGGTGCCTCCGAACCATGATGCCTTTGAATAATGATATGCAAATTTGAGGGATACTCAGGCCATGGCATGGTGTCTTCCGGCTATGAGGATGATGCCTTTAGACTATGACGCCTTTGGACAGATTGGCGATATTTCAGCCCATGAGATGTAACAATAAGATGTTGACAAGACAAGGCTTAGTCTTGCGAGATGAAGGGCAGAGCTTAGCCCAATAGAACAGCAAATAGATAGTACCGGAGTAGAGCAACATTCATGCAAGGAGGGACAATGCTCAGTCCCATGCAAATAGAAGGCGGTGCTTAGCCTTATGCAAATATGGAGGCAGGGATTAGCCTCGTGCTGGATACGGGACAGGGCTTAGTCTCATGCAAATGGAAGGCAGTGCTCAGCCTTATGCAAATATGGAGGCAGGGATTAGCCTTATGCAGGATGCGGGACAGGGCTTAGTCCCATGCAAATACAGAGGCAGGGATTAGCCTAATGCAGATAGGGAGGCAGGGATCAGCCTCATGCAGATGGGGAGGCAGGGATTAGCCTCATACAAATATGGAGGCAGAGGTTAGCCTCATGCAAGTGTGGAGGCAGGGATTAGCCTCATGCAGGTAAGGAGGCAAGGATTAGCCTGATGCAAACAGGGAGGCATCATGTAGGTAAGGAGGCAAGGATTTATCCTCATGCAGATATAGAGGCAGGGATTAGCCTCATGTAAATCAAGGAGGCAAGGATTAGCCTCATGCAAATATGGAGTCAAGGATTAGCCTCAAGCAAGATAAGGAGGCAGGGATTAGCCTCGTGCAAGATATGGAGGCAAGGATTAGCCTCATAAAAATAGGGAGGCAAGGATTAGCCTTATGCAAGATAGGGAGACAAGGATTAGCCTCATGCAATTAGGGAGGCAAGGATTAGCCTCATGCAATTAGGGAGGCAAGGATTAGCCTCATGCAGAGATGGAGGCAGGGATTAGCNATGCTTAGCCTTATGCAAATATGGAGGCAGGGATTAGCCTCATGCACGATAGGGAGGCAGGGATTAGCCTCACGCAAGATAGGGAGGCAGGGATTAGCCTCATGCAAGTAGGGAGGCAGGGATTAGCCTCATGCAAATCAGGGAGGCAAGGATTAGCCTCATGCAAATATGGAGGCAAGGATTGGCCTCATGCAAGATAGGGGGCAGGGATTAGCCTCTTGCAAGTAGGGAGGCAGGGATTAGCCTCATGCAAATCAGGGAGGCAAGGATTAGCTTCATGCAAATATGGAGGCAAGGATTAGCCTCATGCAAATGTGGAGGCAGGGATTAGCCTCATGCAAGCATGCGGGACAGGGCTTAGTCCCATGCAAAGAGCGAGTAGAAAATAAGAGTAGCATATGTCTTAGCTAATGATATATTCGGTGTCTGATGGATTGATTGACAGTGATCTTGTTACGTGTATATATTTGCGGACACTATTGCTACGTCGGATGTACCTGCGTTCAAAAAAAAAATTATAAGTTTTGTGAGGGGGAGGTTGGTTCGTGCTTCTATCCGCTGGCCTTGGTTTGCTCCATTCTAGAGGCCTTTCGAGTTTCCCTGGGTAACACCTGACTGCTACGGAAATAGAGTTTTTCGAAAATATGCAAAATAGAGTTATTTAGAAACATATTGGAATATCAAGTTTAGATGAACTAGTGACTGTAACACATTTCAGAGACACTGCAACTTTCTTATGTTAGAATTTTGAGGGTCCTCCTCAAAATTCTGCCCTAGTTTGGTAGATGATCCTTCGGTCGTTTGCGGGTAATGAGCCTTGTTGAACCTTCTTCGGAATTTCGAGAATAATTCTCAAAATTCTGCCCCAGTTTCTTAACCGATTTCTGACTGTCTGGCATATGTTAGCGTCGGCTGGACTTGCTTCGGAATTTTGAGGATTCTGCCCTAGTTTCTGATCTTGGGGGGAAATGGAAATTTTACTATGATATGACCGAACCCATAAGGCTACCTACATATCCCCTCTTAAATGGGAATCAGGTCAAGCATAGTTCAATTACATCAGATGAGTAAATGTAAATAATCTAAGCATAGTATCTTTTGACTGCGTCTGAATTGATTGGTTTTGGCCAAATTTCTCCGTCCATTTCCACAAGTATGAGTGCTCCTCCTGTCAACACCCTGTGAACCATGTACGGACCTTGCCAGTTGGGAGAGAACTTCACTTTGGCTTCATCTTGATGTGGGAAGATCTTCTTCAGCACCAGCTGTCCTGGTGCAAATTGCCTTGGTTTGACTCTTTTGTTAAAGCTCTGGACATTCTGTTCTGATAAAGTTGACCGTGACATATTGCGTTCATCCTTTTTCCATCTATAAGGGCCAACTGTTCGTAGCGACTCCTAATCCATTCAGCATCGCTGAGTTCAGCTTCCTGTTTGTTTTTCAGGCTCGTATCTGGTTTGAATTTTCTTAGTTTCTGCTTCGCTGGTGGACACATTGGATTGGTAGGTAACTTGTGAGCCACTATGGACGTGCTCAAACCTGTCATGTCATCATATGACCATGCGAAAATGTCCTCATACTCCCTTAAGAAGTGAATGTATTCTTCCTTCTCTGTTGGTGATAAGTGAATGCTGATGCGAGTTTCCTTAACGATCTCGGCGTCCCCTAAGTTTACTGCTACGGTTTCGTCCAGATTGGACTTAGGCTTATTCTCAAAGTTTTCCACCTCCCTAACAACTTCCTCAGGTATTTCATCTTCCTTATCTGAATCACTGCCCTCATGTTGCATTGCCTCACTACATGTCACAGTCACCGGTTCATCAGGAAAAGTAATGATAACGCTGTAGAAAGAAAAATGTGTAGAAAATAATAATGAATAATAAAGAGCAATGCATTTGACTAAAACTGAAAACATCCAGACAAGTACGGCTCGATGGGTCGAGCATTTATTTTGAAATAAATAAGTCTTTAAAACAAAGTTACTGAAAATCTTAAATGCCTAGAATGGCTATAGAAATAAAATCTGCCAAGCTACCCAGGGACTCGGCGGGCCCGGGATGGTGTGGGGGTCCAGTTCCTGAGAACAGCTCCCTTCTCCACATTCTGAATAGTGAGGCCTTCTTCCTCCTCCTCCTCAATTATTGCATTGCAGTCCATGTCTTTGTCCTCTAAAAACAGATTCTTCAGCCCAGCTAATGCCTCTTCTTCTGCAGGTCCCCATATTGTGTCAGCTTGGTGAAAAGCTTGGTCTAGATGCGGCACTGGTTGCTCGAGAGGGTAGTACGGTCCACGCCATGGAGGCGACCAATCTTTATACTCTTGCCATGTGTACTGGTATTCGAGCACGAAAGTAGTGCCATGACCCTTCAACTGTATCGGTTTAGTAATACCCTAGAGATTCTTTCCGAGCCCTATCCCGGGTTCATACCCGGACCATGCCAGAATGCTTTCTATTTTTCTGCTCCACCATTTGTCTTTCTCAATTGCGTTGACACGTTTGATGTGATGATAGGTTTCCCCTCCTAGCCTCCTTCTATTTTCGATAACCGGGATGGTTTGGCTGGTGTAAATGGGGTTACTCCCTTCCCCATGAATGATCACCTCCTGATGGTTCCATTCAAACTTTACTGCCTGATGCAAGGTTGATGTCACAGCCCCAGCGGCGTGTATCCATGGTTGTCCTAGCAGCAAATTGTAGGATGCAAATATGTACAGCACCTGAAACTCGACATCGAACCACGTAGGCCCCATTTGTAGACAGAGATTGATTTCTTCGATGGTAGCTCTTTGAGACCCATCAAAAGCCTTCACACTTATGGTCCCTTCCCGTATCTCGTATAGGCCTTTGCCCAACCTCTTTAGTGTTGTTAATGGGCAAATATTGAGACTGGATCCTCCATCAATCAGGACCGTGGTAATGAATTAGTCTTCGCATCGCACTATGATGTGTAGTGCCCTGTTGTGATTCAAACCCTCAGGCGGCAACTCATCCTCGTGGAAAGTGATTTTGTGAATTTCCAACACCTGTCCTACCATGTTAGCCATTTCTCCGCTTATGATGCTATTGGGCACATAAGCTTCGCTCAACACTTTCATTAAAGTATTCGCCTCTGAATTTTGCAACAGTAATAGGATGGATATCTGAGATGTGGTTCTATTCAAATGATCAATGACGGAATACTCCTTTGCTTGTACTTTCCTCCAAAGGTCATCTGGCCCTGTTTCAATGACAGGCTGCTTGGCAGTGGCATCCTTACTTGGTCCTCCCAGGTGTTCAGGTGTATAGATTCTTCCAGTCCTAGTCATTCCTTGTGCGGCGTTGGATTCCTCCATCTTTGCCTTTACTTTTTGCCGAGCTTCGGCAACATAATCCCAAGGTATTGCTTTTGAATTGAAAGGAGGTGTGGTCGATACTGTCACTGTGAAAGGTGCGACAACTTCCACTTTAAACGGAACAGGGATGGCCGCGGGTGGAGCCACCTCTACTTCAAATGGATCTGATGTGGCCGCCTCAACCTTGATTGGCGACTGAATCTGTACTACAATAGGGGTGAGGGTGACTGAGGGTTTAATGTCATCACCCTCCCGGATAAGCCCAATCGACCCCTCAGGATCCCACTCTTTGTTCGTCTCTATCACATGTATTCCATCACCTCTATGATCAGGGAGAGGGTTGTTGCGAACATTGGGTGTGGCCTCATTTGCCTGTATGACCTTGTTGTCAATCAGCATCTGGATCTTGTCTTTCAATGCTCGGCATTCGTCAGTGGTGTGCCCCTTCATACAGGAATGGTACGCACAAGTTTTGTTAGGATCGACCCATTGGGATGGATTCTCTAGGCAGTTCCACATCTGGTTGTATGCATAGGTCTTCATAATTCAAACCTTCTATCCCTTTGCCGCCTTCGACACCCTGAACCCGACTTGTCAATTTCTTGAGTTCTTCAGCCATGTTTTTAATGAGCAGGTCGGAGGATTCTGGTGTGTAGGAAGTTGGTTGAGTAAGGTGAGGTATGGTCTCCACATATATGGGGTTGTTTTGATGAGTGCCAGGGACTTGGGTGTAGTGATGGTCATTGGTTGAGTTTTGAGGATCGGGAATGGGTTGTGGTGTGTTTTGGGGAGTGTGGTAAGTGGCGGTTGGTGGGTATTGGATTGATTGGTGGTGGTGTTGTGGTAGAGTTGGTATCGACAAGGGATTGAGATTTTGAGGTGGGTTTGCATATCGATGTGGTGCAGGAGGGTTTTGTGGATGTTGGTTTGGTGTGTTTTGGGGAGGTGCTGGATTCTTTATGTTTTGTTGGTTGATGTCGGGGACATTCAGGGTGAGTGATAAGTTCGCCAAGTTGCGAACCTGCTCAAGCTCTCCTTGTAACTCCAGTATCTTTTGTTCCAATCTTAAGACTAGATCATTTGGTGCCGGGGTACTCCGACCGTCTGAAGTTTCTGCGTTCTCAACATTCTCCTTTCGAATACCACTTAAGTCGTCCATTTTTGTTTTTCCTTTGCCTTTTGTATTGCTTGGAGGAGGAGGTGGTGGAGGGCCTCTAGATCTGGTATGATACGCTGATGATTCCAGTATGAGTGAACCAACCTTAGGGAATGGGAATAATCAAAATAAAGGAAAAAACAAAAAGGTAACAAGTTAGTAGGGGTTTCAAAATGTTGCGGTATTAAACACATACTGTGAGAATGTAAATTCGCGTCCTAATTTGGGAGCCTCGTTGTGCCCGAGGTAGGCCTAGCGACAAATAGGTTTAGAGAACCTCAGATGCCAACAAATGCCTCCTTTCATAATATGAAAAATAGACGAATCCCAAAATGACACTAAAATAATAGAAAAACAAGTCACTACTGGCACTTGGCCGTACTACATTCTAGGAATGCAAATAATTCTAGCCTATTTGGTCCCAGAAGGACCTTCCCCAGATTCGATCTTCTTGACTCCATCGTACAGGTCCCCCAGCTCGCGCAGACCCAGCAGCAGGTAGGCCCTGTCCAGATGTCCTCCTTCAGCTCCTTCAGCGTTCTGGCAATCCTCATCCCTCTTTATGACTTTACCCTTCAGCTCTACTATTCCTCGCTCCAAGTACTCCAGCTTCCTGTTGGAAGTGACCGCCATTTCTTTCGATTCTTCAATCAATCTCACATTACTCTCATGTATTTCCCGGTGCTCATTCTCAGAGTCATGGACCCTCTTGCGCAGCCTGTTGTATTTGACTTGAGCTTCAGCTTCTTCGTCTATGATTCTGTTTCCTTGACCGGCTCCTGTCCTCACCATTCCCTTTAGATTGTCCTCTAACCACGCCGGGTAAAGAGGTTCGCACCCTGCATGGTACCTGTCGGGCTCAATGGTGTTCTTTTCCACAATGATCTTGTATCGCCACATATGCTGGGCTTGGCACTTGTAAGGGACGTCGTCGTCTTGAAAGTCTGCTGCAAAATGACTCATCTTGGCAACCCTTGGTACAACCTGTTTCCTGCCTGCTTGCCTTATAACTCGGATAGGTACATAAGGGTATATCGCTCTCAACCCAATCAGCACCAGGTGTGGAGCGTCCTTGGATCTGATGATGAATTCGTCTGTTGGGAACCACTCAAACATCCATTGCACTTGCTCCTCGGTCAGATTGTCAAAGAACTCTACCCACTCTTTGGCACTTTTCGGCTGAGCAAACCTGTCCGGAATGTAGGTCATCCACTTGGGGTGATGGAAGGCAATATGGTCGTTCCAAGCCCTTCGCAGAAATTCTTGGCGATACTGCCCCCTTTGAAGATGTTCTAATAACCATAACTGCAGCAACAGGTTACAACCCTCGAAATGCTTGACCCCTCTTTAACAGCGCTCCAGAGCCCTGTAGATGTCGGCTATGATCATGGGGACTATGGTGTATGTCTGTCCATTGATCCCTTCCATCAAAGTCTTGGCGACCATGGCCAACCTAGTGAGGATTCTTTCCCTTTTCATTGGGAATACTATCAGGCCCAAGAAGCACACAATGAACACGAACACTCTGCGGTGGATGTGGCCCAGAGAAAAGAGAGAGCTCGTCATGGAAGGTACGGTAGGACTTGCTATGGCCATACCTCTCATATAGATATTCGAAGGGTATGTAAGATTCCTTCAGGCATCCCAATTTCTTCTAGGAGTGGTGTCATTTTTATGTCGCCGAAACGGAATACAGCCCTTTCACTATCCCAGAATAAAGTGGCAGCCTCGATCAACCTTTTGTTTGGCTCAATGTCTAGTAGAGAAGGTAAATTGCCCAAGTACTTTCTTACGTGTTTCTTGTCACTTGAGGAAAGGTCCTCCCACCAATCTAGTAGCAATGGTGGAATGTTGCTTACCATACCGAATCTGGGGACCTCGTGCCTCATTTTGTGCAAAACAAAAGGGTTAGTCCCTTATCCCCCACCAGACTCGACTATTTATACATTCATGGTTAGCATATTGGCATTTAGTTCTCCAAATTAATGCACAGAACGTGGTTGTGTCCGTTGGGATTATGGAAACCCCGATGGACTTTTGGATAAGGCTTGTCTTAAAGGATTATTATGTGGACAATATATTAATCCAGCTAGTTTTGACCATGATGCATGTACAATTTTAATCAGAGTAAGGTTACTATGGGGGTCTAGACTGGTACCCTCAAGCGGACAACTTGAGGGAGAAAGACACGGAACCGTCAACTGCACCGCTGGTCGACTAGTTTTACCGCAAATAAGCCTTTCCGAATTTAATGATAATAAATTGGAAGAGCGCAACCACT
This sequence comes from Nicotiana attenuata, assembly GCF_001879085.1. NCBI lineage: Eukaryota > Viridiplantae > Streptophyta > Magnoliopsida > Solanales > Solanaceae > Nicotiana > Nicotiana attenuata. The sequence goes on from NW_017675402.1 coordinate 25,402, forward strand.
CATCAAGCGTTGCTATAGGATTTGATACGCACGAGTGGAATATGATGTGTAGTATGATATATGCAATAATAACAGCATGTTGTCAAGTATTTGCATGTAAGAAAATAATAAATGCAGTATTTAAATAATTGAAAGACAGTTACAGAAGAAAACAAATAGACAAGTCAGTTACAAGAAAATAAAGAAATCATAAATGCTTAAAAATAAACAGTAAAATTCAAATAAGGGGAAAGGGTACGTGGGATAGAGCATGCTTGGACTAATTCATAAAAAAAGTTCGTTATGGTAAGAGCCTAAAATATCCCCAGCAGAGTCGCCATGCTGTCGCGCCCCCTTTTCTCTCCTCGCGGAGAACGTCCGAGTTTCGACATTTCATGGGGGATCGACTCGTTTCCTTTTGGGAATTGGGTATTTGAAGAGTCGCCGCCTAACGAATTATGGTGCGTTAGGGCACCTTGAGCAATTAACTCATGGACTAGTTTGCATTACCAGAGATTTAGGGTAAGGGCTCGAAATAACCTTGAGGGGAAGGTGTTAGGCACCCCTCGCGGTCCACAACGGTGGGTCCCGACCGAACTTATATAAATCAGTCATTTTGAACAAGTAAACAGTTTGACCACGTACTTGCAAGTAAGGGCATGTTTTGACATTCTAAGCACATGTGTGATTCAAGTAATGAAACAAGGGAAAAAGTTTGAACAAGTTGCACATATATGAAGAAAAGTAAACTCATTTACACAACGGGAGTTGGGAAAAGGGTCCTAGGTTGGTTAGCCTACAGGATCATACCCATACAATGCCCGGTAATCACTCCTCAATGAGGGGCTACGCGTGGCATTAGCGCGTAGTCATCATATCCTTACTACCCAATTCCCTCCCCTTGGTCATACCTAAAGCGTTCGATTAACCTTGAAAGATATCATATGCGTGCACTACCCGTCCCTTCTTTGTGGCCCTGGAGGTATTTAGGACCTCTAATTTGGGTAGTTCTAGACCATCCTAAGGTGTTTAAAGAAGAAAAGTCTAAGCGTCAACCAAAACAATTAGGACTGCATTTAAAGGGGCAAACAATTAAAGGCTCACATTTTACCTCCGCAAGCGGAAACAAATAAGTGCATGTCTCAAACAATTATTTAAGAGAAAAACCTTAGAACATGATATCTAGGTGAGCTGAGAGTATACAGTATTAAATTAGGACCAAAGTGCCAAGGACCTATTCAGCTTGCCTACTGATTTTAGACCTGTTGAATATGAACAATCACGGATAACAGAACATGGTTTTACAGCTGCAGAATTTTAAACGCCCTATAGGCTTGCCTAGGCGTATAACAGTGATGTCCTATGAGCATGATATCTATTATTGAGCAGGGATGCAGTAAAACTGTAAACAGTTTCAAATGGGCGATTTGAATCCAATAGCCATGCTTTCTACTGACATTGATTGAGAAACGAGTGGGTTAGTTAATCTGATTCAGAACTTGCAGGCGTGAATTAAAGTTAGGCTGATTTTAGATCCTATAGGCACGATTTCAATTAAAGCCATTTAATCCTATAGACATGATTTCTAAGGAGATGAATTTGAATACATGTTGTAAGGGAAAGTGAACTTCAATTACTTTACACCATATAGGCATGATATCTAATAATAGAGCTGATTTAGATCCTATAGTCATGGCTTCTAATTGTGTGAAAGCAAAGCATGCAGAATTTACCAAAGCAAGTCCTATAGGCATATTATCTAACAAACATATTTTTTGAATTGAAATAGACCCTATAGGCATGTTATCTACCCGATTTTACCCATAATATGCAACTACCCACCCCTTTTCACTAATCACCCCAAATGTTTGTTTACAATAATTATTACAGACCAAGAACTGAATATAAATTACATAAATAAAATAGAAGCTAAGCTATAGGGAGCCTGCAGTAGGCCCAAATGATTTTCAAGCCTCCAGTAGTCTCAAATGTCAAAGTTCCATAGCCAATTTCATGTCTAGGTGTGTCAGAGTTCCCTAAGGACCTCAAGGATCCCGGGCAGTGCTCACACCCAGGCTTTTCTCAAATAGTAACTGATTATTGTGTAGTGTGGAAGTGCCAGCCCTGATATGCCAGAGTTTAGAGAGATCTCAAGGGTCTCAAGGCAGTACACATATAAGAGGGGCAGAACCTAGTAATCTAATAGTAAAGTGAGAGTGCTTGACATAGTTTTGAAAAGGTTTTGAAAATAGTACAGAGATGACTCTATGAGTGAAAAGGTTTTCTGAAACAGAAAATAGTTTGGTGGTAAAAGACAGTTTGAGAAGAGTACCAAAACTCTTTTGAAAACAGAAGACAATCAATTGGTCATAAAACATCCAGATTCAGAAACACTCAACAAACAGATCTCACATGGGAATAAAGGGATTGGGGCACATAAGAGTCACATTGGGGGTACATGGATAGAGTATAGAGGAAACATATAGTCAACAACTGCATAAAACACTTAGGGTCTTAGAGACTTAGCAGGCTGGTCATGGTCAGTAAATAGTTAAGACAGATATCACAGATGTAATATAAAAAACCTGACATATCTTGAGCAGGATTAAATATACAGGCAGGGTCAATCATATACATCAAATAACCAACATGATCACATAATTAAGGGATTAAACAGATATTCACAAACAAGCTGGTAAAGTATCAGATAACTAAGTGAAGTGTAGGCATACATTGAATAGGACAGAGTTTAGACATGCTAGGCAAAGAAGTAAGCAGGAAGACAGGTTGGATTCATAAATGATGAACTAGTGCAGGAATGAAACACATAGGGTTTGGGTTTCAAAATTTAACTAGAGACATACCAGTTGAAGAAAGAGTGCAGAATATAAAGCATATGTAGTTCCAATATCTAGCATTGGCTTTCAGCTGGCTAGACCAGTGAATATCACAAGTAGCAGAGAAGAAAAGAGAGCTTTAGAGTGTAAGTGTGTTTTCATGAACTAATGTTCGTGTCTGAAGTGAGAATAGGAGGGAGTTTATATAGTAATCAAGAGTTAAACAAAATAACGTAAAGAATCAATCATGTAGCAATTAGAGAAATTCAGGGACTCAATCACATGTAAAATCAGTAAGTCCTCCCTTTAATCAAGGGATAATCAATGGTAAAAGCAGGACAAATACTTAAGGAAGGAAATCGAGTACAGAGTAGGTAATTAGGGGCGAATGTGCAGGGGTTTCAATTAAGGAAACAATCCGTAAGAATCAGCAAAAATAAAAAATAAGGTAAGGGAAAATTAATTAAGGTAAGCAGTTCAATTAAATCAAGTAGAGAGGTAAGAATCAAAAGTTTTGTTTATGAAAAGTGCTCAAATCAAACCAGGAAATAAGGACTTCAGAATAATCAAGGGTTCAATCATAGTGAAAATTACGTAAAGAGTCAGCAAGTATCACAAACAACTTAAATAAAGCAAGAAATAACAGTCAGAATTGAACATAGACATATAGGATCAGTAGAAAAGTTGAACCAAGAACTTAGTAGAGGCATATTAGGATAAGAAAATCACGAGACATTTAAATGGCTAAAGACAAATCACAAGAACCAAGGCAAGAACACAGTCAATACACCAGTACTCAGAAACCAAACAAGGAATGTCCAAAATTAGGGTTTTTAGTATAAACGAGTTAAGGTTGTACCAAACTTTCGAAATCAGTCAAAACATGTAAAGAGCAGAAGATCAAACACTCAAAAATTACCAAATGTTTTGGAAAAAGATGTCACACCTCCTTTTCACTACCCCCGGAAGGGTATAAAAGGGAATTTTTCCAATTTAAGTGACAACCGAAACAGGATTATTATTTAAGATCAGAGTCGCCACTTGGGATAGTTTATGGTGTCCCAAGTCACCGGTTTAGAATCCCGAATCGAGGAGATTTGACTCTGTTTATGTCTGCAAAACACAGAAATCCGGGTAAGGAATTCTGTTAATCCGGGAGAAGGTGTTAGGCACTCCCGAGTTCCGTGGTTCTAGCACGGTCGCTTTGATCATACCTGGCTTATTAAATTGTCTAATTACTTATTTTAGAACCTATGTGCACTTACATATTTTAATTAAGAAATTATCCTAAAACGAGTCACGCGTACGTGTACTCATTTTATTTGGCGTGTCAAGAATCATGTCACGTGTACGTGTCCACAATTAATCATGCTTTATTATTATTAAGAAAATTTGGCTGAAGTTGCGAGAACGCATACCTCCATTTATTTTGAAAATCATAATTATGTCACGCGAACGTGTACACAATCACGATGATAAATTTAAAATGCGTCTAAAGCATTTCTACGAGTGCTCATTATTCTTCCTAAACTTTGAGGTAGTTGTGATGCCGAATTTATGAACAAGATATTATTGGGGAGCAAATAGACTAGCTAACATGATCTATTATTTGGCCAAATTCCTTATGGTCCAAGACCCACCTTATGGCCCATTCTTATTCCTTGCCAAGAAAGGAACAACTCCAATTTTTCCATCTACCCAATTAAATGCATTTATTCAAGAACTAAGACTACATACATCACAATCGAAATAAAAACTAATTAAAACAATTTAAATGAAAACTAAGGCATGCTACTCAAACAACGTAGAATCACAAATCAACCAACACACGCACCAAACTATCATAACACAATGAAATGAGAATGAAAATTGAGAAATGAACCTTTTATTGGTGAACAACGTTAAAAATTTCAAATCAATCGGGCTAAACAAAGCAACGATCCTTGGACCGAAACACCGAGATTACAAACCGGAACCTCAGACCAGAATTTCACAGCGAATATCGGAAAATCATAGAATCGTTTATCAGGGAGGTGACCAAACTCGCCATATTCACGAGAATCATTATCACCAACTCCTATAGTGCGCTTTTCAAGCTGAAGAAGTAATGGTCTACGTATACATATATCACTGCCATGGTTTTTCATGATAACAAAATGAATAGGATTTAAAAACCAATTTTTCATGGCCAATCTGTAATCCATCTGGATTCGAACTCATTATTCTTCACACTCCACTGATCCCTTAGAGCCTTTCTACCATGGATTTCCTGGAACTGGAGGCAATCGAAGTCCTCAGGTGGTCTTCGAATTCATGGCCAGTATCAGAATCCGAAAGCTCAACCCCTATTTCTCTTGTCCGTTCTTCTTTTAGCAAGAGTAAGATCGAGAGATTCAATGGGGGGAAGCGCTGATCGAGGGGTGTAGGAATTAGGAAATTAAAAGTTGATGGTTGGCGTCTTTTTTTGTTGTTTTTTAAGTCTAGGTCTAGGAATTGAAAACTTAGGGTAGGGTTTCTATAATTGGGTATTTTATATGGAGGTGGGAAGGGACGATGGCCATTGGATTAGAAGGAAATCGATCGCTAGGATAAAATCTTGCACTTAAGTGGGCTAATGGGTCGGGAAGAATGGGTTAAGGGTAATTGGGTTGGACCGTGTCTTTTGAGTTTGAACTTAGGCTAAAAAGACCAAATAATACAATGTATCTATAAAAATGTAAAAATCACTCTAAATTAAAATAAACTAATATAAAACTAAATACTACGAGCGAAACTAATTTTTTTTTATTTTCAAATGTTATAATACTATAAATATAAATATACTAATTAACTTTAACCTAAAGATAAAAATATTTTTTGTAATTTCTTACTTTTGTTGATAAAAATAAAGTAAAAGAGTCAAAATTAATTGACATAGCGATATTAGGCCTAAACTAAATATTTACATGCTAAAATATATAATATCTTGGCGAGGGTCAAAAATCACATGTCTACTGCTGCCCCTCTTTGACTGGAAACACGAAGTATTTTCAGATAAAGAACGACTAGACAGGTTTTTTGACCGGACCCTTATTTAGAGAGACCAAAACTAAGAGAAAGGGGAATGTGACCGAGCCCTGGTATCTGAGCTGCCTACATATCCTTGGCTATAAAGGAATCAGGCCATGTGTAGTTCAGAAGTGAGTGAGATGATGGAGTATACCAAGGGAGAGAGCCGATCGAGGTGCTGTTCCGTCAAGGTTCCGGTCCGCGGTCCTGATATTACATCAAAATCAAAAAAATGAAAAAGACTAACTAAGCCTGTCAACTATGAGTTACAAGATTCTATCTATAAGTTTTCTGAAGCTTGATCTTGAGTCTTGAATGGTTCTTCATGGAAACTTCAGATTTGAACCTTGATGCTTGCTAGCTGCAGGTGCTAGTTCATTCTTATTCAGCTTTTCGGATCAAAACCGGACACACCATGCTTGTGACTTCAGTCATGTCTTGAGTAGCTCACATCTTTCATCAACTTCTGCATTTGGATTCACTTCGTGCTTTTTTTTTCTTTCTGGATTGTGACTAACTTATGTTGATCATCTCGGACTGTTGACTCGCATTCCTACCGCGAGCTTCTTTTGTTGCTGACTTGAATTGCATTCTGAAGTGAATTCTCTTGTTTTCCAGGTGAGCGCCTGATTGCCAAAACTTGAACTGTCTTCCTTTGAAACTTGAACTGCTTTCCCTTGAGACTCGAACTGTTTTCCCTTGAAACTTGAGCTGTCTTCCCTTGTTCTCCAGGTGGGCGCCTGATTGCTGAACTTGACCTGTCTTCCTTCGAAACTGCTTTCCCTTGAAACTTGAACTGTCTTCCCTTGTTCTCCAGGTGGGTTCCTGATTGCTGGAATGCGAACTTCTTTCCTTTGTTCTCGAACTGCTTTTCCTTGAAGCTTGAGCTGTTTACCCTTGTTCTCCAGTTGGGTGCCTGATTGCTGAACTTGAACCGCTTTCCCTTGAAACTTGTGCCGTCTTCCCTTGTTCTCCAGGTGGGCGCCTGATTGCTTAAACCTGAACTGCTTTCCTTTCCCTTGAACCTTGTGTTGTCTTCCCTTGTTCTCCAGGTGGGCGCCTAATTGCCGAACTTGAACTGTCTTCCTTCGAAACTGCTTTCCCTTGAAACTTGAACTGTCTTCCCTTGTTCTCCAGGTGGGCGCCTGATTGCTGAACTTGACCTGTCTTCCTTCGAAACTGCTTTCCCTTGAAACTTGAACTGTCTTCCCTTGTTCTCCAGGTGGGCGCCTGATTGCTGAACTTGAACTGTCTTCCTTCGAAACTGCTTTCCCACTTGAACTGTGTTCCTTTGAAACTTGAACTGCTTTCCCTTGAAACTCGAACTGTCTTCCCTTGTTCTCCAGGTGGGCGCCTGATTGCTATACTTGAACTTTCCTTCGAAACTACTTTCCCTTAAACTTGAATTGTCTTCCCTTGTTCTCCAGGTGGACGCCTGATTGCTGAACTTGAACTGTCTTCCTTCGAAACTGCTTTCCCTTGAAACCTGAATTGTCTTCCCTTGTTCTCCAGGTGGGCGCCTAATGGCTGAACTTGAACTGTCTTCCATTGAAACTGCTTTCCCTTGAAACTTGAACTACCTTCCCTTGAAATTGCTTTCCCTTGAACTTGAACTGTCTTCCCTTGTTCTCCATGGTGGGCGCCTGATTGCTGAAACTCGAACTGCTTTCCTTTGAAACTTGATCTGCTTTCCCTTGTTCCCCAGGTGGGCGCCTGATTGCCGATACTCGAACTGCTTTCCTTTGAAACTGTTTTTCCCTTGAAACTTGTGTTGTCTTCCCTTGTTCTCCAGGTGGGCGCCTGATTGCTGAAACTCGAACTGCTTTCCCTTGAAACTTGAGCTGCTTTCCCTTATTCTCCAGGTGGGCGCCTGATTGCTGGAATTCGAACTGCTTTCCCTTGAAACTTGAGCTGATTTCCCTTGTTCTCCAGGTGGACGCCTGATTGCTGAAACTCGAACTGCTTTCCTTTGAACTGCTTTCCCTTGAAACTTGAACTGTCTTCCCTTGTTCTCCAGGTTGGCGTCTGATTGCTGAACTTGAACTGTTTTCCCTCAATCAAAACAAACAAAATGAACAAAATTTTGCTGCCCCAGTTTGCACCTGCAAGTAAAACCCTCTCGCACAGCCTTTGTGCTGACAAAATTTGGTCACGGCACTTCAAAAGATTCAAGCTTCCAAGCTTGATTTGGATATAAACTTCGTCCCTGTTTCAAACAAAGAAAACTTGTGAGTTTAAACATAGTGGTTGGTTTGTGGCCTTGACTTTGCGGGCGATTGCTCCTTCACTTGCCATGATAACCTTGATTTCAACTTGAAAGACCTTGCCTGTTTATTGACTAACCACTTTCTCTGTCACCCTTATCACAGAAAATACCTCTGATCCGTTTAAACCCAATACCCTTTATATGTTGCATTGCTCACGAATTGACCAATACCGAACCTTTGTATTTTACATGAATCCCAAAACACATTGATTGTTGCCAACTCAGTGCGCCTACTGTTCTTTCCTGACTTATGCCACTTTGATGTGCAAGACAGATTCCGCTTTGTGCAATTGGAAAGTCGGTAGCATATTTTGAAGTCATTTCTCACTTGTTTTGACCAAACTGACTCAAAAGGGGACTTGAACAACAAAAGGAGCAGAGTAAGGGACAATGGAAAGACATGAGATCTAGCAAGAAAACTACAAAGTAGAAACTTATCAGATGTGGATACCAACTCCAATGACCATGACACACATTTTTGGACTAATGGCCTAATCTATCAAGAAAATATAATGTTCAACTCTTGTTGTACCATCTTCGCCGTGAAACTGGGCTTCAATGCTCCGATCATCCTAGCTGATTCACGATCCTCATTCGACTTGTGGTGCCCGAAGGGTTTTCACCATCAAGCCTCTCTCATTTTGTTCTTTCTCTCAACTCACCGTCGCCTTGTGGTGCCTGTGAAGGTTTTCACCAATAAGACTCTCTCATTTTGTTCTTTTCTTTTTATTTCCTCTGATTTTGCAAATGACAAGGCATTACCCATAGTAAAACATCATATGCTCTTGGAACGTCTAGCTCGGCACTCTCAATGATTATCTAGGAGGTCTTTATTGGACCGTAATATGGCTTTTGGACAGGGTTAGAAAGAAAGGATATCATAAAGGCTCAAAACAACTTGAATGGGTTCAGAATTACAACTTTTGGATTCAGATCTTTTATAAAACCGCAACTTCTGCCCCAGTTTCTTTGCATGGGGAATTTTGAATTTTATTTTGATGGGACCGAACCGTGATGCTGCCTACGTATCCTTAAAAGGAATCAGGTCGAACGTAGTTCATGACATAGGAATTGCTTTGTTTTTTGTACTTTTCTCTTTTTTCTTTTCTTCTTTTCTCTCTTTTTTCTCTCTTTTTTCTTTTCTTTTCTTTTCTTCTCTTTTCTTTTCTTTCTTTTGCTTTACTTACTTCTTTTTTTCAATTTCTTTTCTCTTCTCCTCTTCTCTTTTTCCTCTTTTCTCTTATTTATTTATCTTCTATATCTGTGTTTCTGAACTTTGCTACTGATTCCAAAAGAGGGGTATGAAGAAAACAAATATGGCTCAAAGGGGTAACAAAGGATAAAGTATTTAGATAGAAGAAGGAGGGCCTCCCAATCTCTAAGAATACCAAGTATAACACATGCAACCTGAAGATGAAAAATGAAGATCATGCATAGCATTTCATTTGCAGCATTGGCGTTGGTATCACAGATATGTCTTCCACCTTTCTTTAGTGCCTTGTCAAGTACAGAGCTCCTCTTGGGTGATTTCTTCTTCAAAATGGATGTGCTCCGTCAGTTTGGAGCAAACTCCCTTGGCTTTATGTTGTAACTTGAGATGCACTTAAACTGAAAGTCGCTTGCTTCAAATTGTCTGGGAAGCACTCTCTTATAACAAACTCTTATCGTCCTATTAACTTCCCAAACCATCTGCCCCAGTTTCACATGGTTCGGGCTTCAAATGATCTCAAAATGTCCAAAACTGTACTTATTTCCCTCAGGTGTCTATATCATCTTCAAAATTGTTTCATTGCTTCATGATTAGACTAACCTTTAAGACCAGGCCTAGAATTATGCGTGAATGTCATGTCACTAGAGCCAGCATGAAAAGAACTATAAAAGGAGAAGAGAACTAAACAAAAAAATTGACCAGAAATAACAGAAAACAGAGAATTGCATTAGACAGGCGGTGAAAGAGTTTGAACAACATAAACTGGGGTTACAAACCTGGAACAAACCTAGATAAAACTAAAAGAGTTACTACGACTAAACAAACTAGGCAAAATAAAAGGATAGAAGGGTTTGAGTCACAAGACAATATCCGGACTACAACCCTGAGATAACCTGGACAACAGAAATGACAACAAAATAAACTACCAAGACTCCTTCCCGGCTAGCCACGAAAGGAGCATCTTTCCAATCATCAAGCTCAACATCTTAGCCACTAAGTTCCGCATCAGCAGTACTAGGACCTTCGCAAGTCTCCATCATATTGACTTTAGCAAATTGCGTTTGGGTCTCTTTTGCCAGCTCGTTCTTAAGATCAACCTCCGGAACCGAGACTGATAGCACTGGAAGCTTTGCAGCACGTGGACCTCCGAGGATCTCAGAAGAATTCTCATATTCCTTTTCAACAGAAATCATACCCACCATATGCATCTCATTATGAACAGGCGATGGTCTTTGGCTAGTGTCTACTGCATCTGGATTTTGCACGACAATGTCACCTGCATCAATAAGCTTTTGAACTGCTCTTTTCAGATGCCAACACTTTTTTGTGCTGTGACCCGAGGCATCAGAGCAGTATGCGCACCTTTAAGAAGAATCAACATTCTTTGGAAGAGGGTTTGGCATTTTTATCTGATTCGACTTCAACATGTCCAATTACCTCAACCTTTGGAATAAACTGGCATATGATTCTCCAATGGGAGTGAAAGTCTTTTCCTTTTGCTGTTGCCTTTTCATTTTGCACTCTGGCCTCGGTTGGAACCTTTTGCAAGTAGGTGGTTGATATGCTTGAGGGGACAGGTAAGATATTTGTGGAAGTGGTACAAGTGATCGCTGCCAACATCGCACCACTAAAAAGTAGCGAGAGAGGGTCGCAATAGCTTTTACCCGATTTGTGGGTCGGGATCGAATCCACAGAGAGCTAGGATTGGAGTCGAGTATCTATCTAGCTTAGGATCGTGTGTGTGTTCTTAATTGGTCTTCTATTCATTTTTGGGGTTTTCTTTATATTCTACTATGATCAAACTACAAATTATAATGGCAACTAAATTAGAGTAAATTGCTACAAGTTGTATCTAATGATTTAAAAGGCACTAGGGTAGTGACCATCACCTAGGTAGCTAATTGACGGGTAATTGCATCTAAGGCACGATTGACATGATTGGGGAAATATGTTATAATCGTTGCTCGATACTAACCACTCTACACCTCTCGGTAGAAAGAATGGTTTTGCCCAATTGACTCTCGCGAGACCAATTGGGTATGCATAATTGCCCAAGCAACTAGGGTTCAAGTCGGGTTATTACTCTCTCGAGGTTTAACCCTTTAATTGGGACTATCAAATCTCTTGAGTCCATCCCAATTCCTTGTTGAGTCAATTTTGGAGACTTAGGCTCTCTTTCTCAAGAAGAGCCCAAGTCTACTAAGCACAAACTAGTGTTTGCAACCACTAATTCATAAATTAAACCATAAAATTGACCCAAATAACTAACACCCACAATCAATCTAACATTAAATTACAACACCCATCAATTACACACACTAGGGTTGAGCCACAACCCTAGCTAATGGATTTAGCTACTCATGCTTGAAGATAAAATTAGAGAAATAGATGAAGAGAAAGACATAATAATTAATCACTAAAGCAAATACAATGATTCAATTGCTAAAACTACGTTAAAGTGCCCAAAATGGCTACAAAATGGCTTCTCACGAGCGCAGCTACTGTTCTGTAATGTCTGATACCCTAAAAATGGAAAAATGTTCTATTTATACTAAGCTAGAAAAACTGGACAAAAATGCCCCTGCGGGGTCAGTGCGGACTGCACAAAATGGTGTGCGGCCACACTAGGCTCTTGACTCTAAAAAATCAACTCTCTGAACCCAGGCTCCGCGGACCGCACGGAATGGACTGCAGCCGCGGGGGTCTCTAGCGCGGTCCGCACAAACACGACCGCAGACCGCACAGGCTTGAACCTTGGCACTTGACATCTCTCTGAAGTTTGCTTCCGCGGACCGCATAAAATGGTGGTGCGGCCGCGGTGTCTTCAGTGCGGGCCGCACAATATCTACTGCGGCCGCACTGCTTTGATGCCCTAAAAATCCAGTCTCTGAATCTCCCTAGTGAGGACCGCACAAAGTGTAGTGCGGCCGCACTAGGCTTGTTTGTCCTGAGTTGTCTTGTCTTTGATACTTGTGCAGGTTTCACTCCTTTTGAGCCGATTTTTGACATCTCGTCACTTTGTTGCTCAAACCTGCAATCAAGCACAACTTATGAGCCTTTCGGGACTATTTTGTAAGAATTTATACTCAAAGCGTAAGCAAGAAAGAGCATGAAACACGTCAAAATCCCTAGTTATCAACTCCCCCAAACTTAAACTTTTGCTTGTCCTCAAGCAAACAAAATAAGACCCACCCCTTGAGGTAAAATCCAAGAATTTTCAGCTATCCTAAAGTAACCTCAACTAGCCTCAATTGGGACTAACAATTGCCCTCAATACAAATGAATCATTAACAACATTTAACCTTTGAGAAACCATGGATCAAGTGCGACACAAGAGCATCAAGAGTTGACTCAACACATCAAAGAACGCTTTCAATTACTTTGGTCATTGTGGAACCCAAACTCACACATCCTCAACTCTCCCTAAGCAAACCTCACCTTTAGAATAGTGGCACACAAAATGAGGTTAATGGGAATTCACTCATCTCTCTCAAGGAAAGGTCACAAGTCCGGCTCTA
>NW_017675402.1:38960-68249 GCF_001879085.1 Nicotiana attenuata
CCCTTTTTCGCCTTTGAAGCACCGCCAAAGTGGCCTCAACCTGCATGTTAGTAAGGCAAGAAGAAAGAATAACTGGAAAAGTTGAATTAGAGCCCAAGAATTCATACCTGAGGTATGGAGGAAGTGAATTCAACTCCAACACCGGTGGCTCCTCAATTGATGGTTTGGTTGGTGGAGTTTTCCGATTTTCAAGATCCAAAGACAATTTTCTCGGCTTATAGGAATAAGAGCCCATCCCATGTAGAGCATTGACACACTCCACTCTGCTTTCATCATCATTGACATCAAGATTTAATAGCATGGCCTCAAGGGGATCCTCCACGTTAATCATAGAACTTGTGTCATCCACGATCACAGCTGTGTCAATGTCCACAAATGAGCACACCTCGGTGCTATTGGGTTGCTTCATGGATTTGCAAACATGGAAGACGACCTTCTCATCCCCCACTCGGAAAGTTAGTTCACCCGCTTCAACATCAACCAATGCCTTCCCCGTTGCAAGGAAAGGTCTCCCTAATATGATCGGGACCTCATAGTCGACCTCACAATCCAAAATCACAAAGTCCGCTGGCAGGATAAATTTGTCCACCCGGACAAGCACATCATCAACTATACCCAAAGGTCGCTTCATTGATCTATCTGCCATCTGTAATCTCATGGAAGTTGGCCTTGGTGGCCCAATACCCACAGTCTTGAAAACTGAGAAGGGCATTAAATTGATGCTCGCCCCAAGATCACATAAAGCTTGGGCAAAGTCTGCACTACCAATAGTGCAGGGGATAGTGAAAGAACCAGGATCCTCTAATTTTGGGGCCGTTGAATGTACTATGGCACTAACTTGGTGGGTTATCTTGATAGTTTCACAGTCCATTGATCTTTTCATTGTAACCAAATCCTTCATGAATTTAGCATAACCAGGCATTTTCTCCAAAGCCTCCACCAGAGGCACGTTGATGGATAAGCTGTTCATCATGTCGATGAACTTTTTGAATTGATTCTCACTTTTCTGCTTGGCTAGCCTCTGAGGATAGGGGGGAGGTGGCCTAGGCAAAGGTGCCTTGGCTTTTGGCACAACCGGCTCCGGCATGTCAATTACGTGCTCCCTAGACGGGTTCACGGTCTCTTGAGTTTCCACCTCGCTTTCATTAATGTCAATCCTCACTTCGTTGTTCACATTGTCATCAACCACATCTTTGACTACCAAAGGAACCACATCTTCTTGCAACTCAACATCATCATCAACAACTTGCTTTTGTTTCGAGGCATTCACATCACCGCCTCTCCCACTTCGTGTTGTAACCGCCATGACATGATTGTTCCCACCCTTTGGGTTCACTACCGTATCACTTGGTAGAGCACCCTTCGGGCGAGTATTCAATGATTGAGAGATTTGGCCTATTTGCACCTCCAAATTCCTAATTGAAGTATTGTGAGAAGCCAATTGCGCATCGGAATCCGCATTCTTTTTCATCATTTGTTCGAACATCATTTCAATTCTACCCATATCATTACCCGAAGAACTAGGACCCTGGGATGGAAAAGGAGGTGGATTGTTCGGTTGTTGGTACATTGGGGGCCTTTGAAAGCCTTGCCCCCGGTTTCCTTGGTTCCCATTGTTCCATCCACCTTGATTGTTATTGTTGCCCCAATTGTTGTTATTACCATTCCAATGCCCTTGGTTACCTTGATTGTTGTTCCCCCAATTACCACCTTGGTTGTTATTGTTCTGCCCCAATTGGTTGTTTATTGTTCCCCCAATTACCATTGTTTTGTTGTTGATTGCCCCAATTACCTTGGGGTCGCCATTGTTGGTTTGAAGAGTTGCCTCTATTGCCTTGATAGTTGTTAACATATTGTACCTCTTCATTTTGCTCATCATAGCCATCATTTTGAAACCCATCACACTCATCATCAAATTGCTCGAAATTCCCTTGGTTTTGTTGCCTTCTTTGCCTTCTCTTGTTGGTAAGCATACTAACACCTTCCATAGCATTCACTTGGCGAGGATTTTGGACTTGTTGCAACTGTGCCTTAGCCAATTGGTTCATAGTAGTTGTCAACTCCGCTATAGCCTGTCCATGGTCATGTAGTTCCTTATGCAAATGAATAACCGTAGGGTCACCTTGGGGAACATTGGCCCTACTTTGCCATGCGGAGGATGTATCCGCCATCTCATCAAGAATCTCACAAGCTTCGTCATAAGTCAACTTCATGAAATTACCCCCATCCAATTGATTAACTATGCATTGATTTGTAGCATTGATGCCCCGATAGAAGGTTATATCATTGTTGGGCATTCCTTCACCATCGTTCTAAACCGCTCCCAAATCTCATGCAAAGGTTCCGTGGGTTCTTGCTTGAAGGCCAATATCTCATCTCGAAGTGCCGCCATGTGCCCGGGTGAGAAAAATTTAGCAATAAACTTATCCGCCAACTCATCCCAAGTTGTGATGGAATGGTTGGGGAGTCTCTCTAGCCAATCCAATGCTTTCCCCCGAAGTGAGAACGGGAAAAGTCTCAACCTAAGAGCATCTTCGGACACATTCGTCTTCTTGCTACCCCAACATGTATCCACGAACCCTTTTAGATGTTTGTAGGCATTTTGATCCGCAGCGCCCATGAAATACCCACGCTGCTCAAGTAAAGTCAACATCACATTGGTTATCTGAAAATTGCCCGCCCGGATTCTGGGAGGGACAATAGCACTTGCATAGCCTTGGTTGGGTAGCACCTGAGGAACCGCTCTTGGAGGTGGCGGAGGAGGGTCTGGAACGTTGTCATTAGCATTGTCCTGGCGGCCTCGTCGTGGTCCGGGAGGTACAAGAGGCACCTCATCGTCTCCAATATCCTCAACCTCCTCCCCCGCAAGCACATTTCCAAGAGGGTCATTAGCATTCAAAGCCATTTTGGTACCTGTAGTAATCACACACACAAATTAGTAACAAAGAAAGAAAGAAGAACAAGACACAAAACTAACTAAATAGATAGCCAAAACCGTTAGCTCCCCGGCAACCGCGCCAAAAAGTTGATCGCTGCCAACTCCGCACCACTAAAAAGTAGCGAGAGAGGGTCGCAATAGTTTTTACCCGATTTTGGATCGGGATAGAATCCACAGAGAGCTATTTAGCTTAGGATTGCATGTGTGCTCTTAATTGGTCTTCTATTCATTTTTGGGGTTTTCTTTATATTCTACTATGATCAAACTACTAATTGAAAATACAACTAGATTAAGCTAACAAATAAATTGCTACAAGTTGTATCTAATGGTTTAAAAGGCACTAGGGTAGTGACTTTCACCTAGGTGGCTAATTGACGGGTAATTGCATCTAAGGCACGATTGACATGATTGGGGAAATATATTATAACCGTTGCTCAATACTACCCACTCTACACCTCTCGGTAGAAAGAATGGTTTTGCCTAATTGACTCTCTCGAGACCTATTGGGTATATATATTTGCCGAGCAACTAGGGTTCAAGTCGGGTAATTACTCTCTCGAGGTTTAACCCTTTAATTGGGACTATCAAATCTCTTGAGTCCATCCTAATTCCTTGTTGAGTCAATTTTGGAGACTTAGGTTCTCTTTCTCAGGAAGAGCCCAAGTCAACTTAGCACAAACTAGTGTTTGCAACCACTAATTCATAAATTAAACCATAAAATTGACCCAAATAACAAACACCCATAATCAATCTAACCTTAAATTACAACACCCATCAATTACCCGCACTAGGGTTGAGCCACAACCCTAGCTAATGGGTCTAGCTACTCATGCTTGAAGATAAAATCAAAGAAATAGATGAAGAGAAAGACATAATATTAAATTACTGAAGTAAAGATAATGATTCAATTGCTAAAACTATGTTAAAGTGTCCAAAATGGCTACAAAATAGCTTCTCACGAGCGCAGCTAATGTCTGATAATAACTAGTTGCCCTAAAAATGGAAAAATATTCTATTTATACTAAGCTGGAAAAACTGGACAAAAATACCCCTGCGGGGTCAGTGCGGGCCGCACAAAATGAACTGCGGCCGCACTAGGCTTTTGACTCTTCAAATTCACTTCTCTAAACTCAGGCTCCGCGGACCGCGGCCGCGGAGGCAGCTAGCGCGGTTCGCATAGAGTCGACCGCGGACCGCATAGGCTTGATGATAGGCTCTGGACATCTCTCTGAAGTTAGCTTCCACGGACCGCGTAGAATGGTAGTGCGGCCGCGGAGTCTTCAGTGTGGACCGCACAATCTCCACTGCGGCCGCACTGCTTTAACACTTGATTTGCCAGTTCTCTGGATCTCCTAGTGCGGACCGCAGAGAATGGACCGCGGCTGCACTAGGCTAGTTTGTCCTGAGTTCCTTTTGTCTTTTATATTTGTGCAGGTTTCACTCCTTGTTGAGCCGATATTAGACATCTCATCACTTTGTTGATCAAACCTGCAATCAAGCACAACTTATGAGCCTTTTGGGTCTATTTTGTAAGAATTTTAATCAAAGCGTAAGCAAGAAAGAGCATGAAACACGTCAAAATCCGTAGTTCTCAACCGGCGTGTGCCTTTATGAAGGATTCTGCCAGCATGGAAAATGAGTCTATGGAGTTGGGAGCTAGGTTATGGTACCACATCATGGCCCCCTTTGAGAGCGTTTCCCCAAACTTCTTCAGCAAGACGGACTCGATCTCGTCGTCTTTTATTACGTTGCCCTGCACTGCGCACGTGTAGGCGGTAACGTGCTCGTTGGGGTCTGAGGTCCCATTGTATTTTGGGAGTTTCGGCATTCTGGACTTCTTTGGAATGGGTTTCGGAGCCGCTTCCTCCGGGAACGGCCGCTGCACGAACTTCCTCGAGTCTACGCCTTTCAGGACCGGGGGCGCGCCCGGGATTTGGTCGACCCTGGAGTTGTAAGTTTCGACCTTCTTGTCATTGGCTGCTATCATTTTCTCGCTCGATTCGATCCTTCTGGTAAGATCCTCGAGCATTTTTACGATAGCAGGGTTGGCTATCGAACCATTATTGCTCAATCTCTCCGGTACCTGTTCAGCCGGGGGAGTTGTTCCCGGTGCTACGGTGCTGGGAGTTTTTGGGTGGTTTTACAGCTAAGCGATAGCCAGCTGTTGTGCCTGCAACATTTCGAAAATAACATGAAGGCTAACTTCCTGTTCTTCCCGAGCTGGGGTTTATTGGGCTTCCTGTTGGTCGCCTTGTTGTATGCTCCTGTTGGTGCGTGAGGTTTCGTCGATTCGTTGTGCGTCGCGCGAGCCCGCGTCCGCTGGAATCGGCCCAGGTGCGTTCTCGGGGTTCCGTGGTGGCGTACCAACAATCGGAACAGCCACACCATTTTCTCCGTGATTTTTGAGGTCTTCGTTCTCTACTCTGTTCACTGAGCCAGATATATTGACCTGAAATCGAAGATCTTGGACAAGAAAAAGTGTGAAAGATAACTTGCGTTGTGTAGTGAAACCAGCAAGAAAATAATCACTATTATTTTTAGCCCCACGGTGGGCGCCAAACTGTTTACCGTAAAAATGGTAATAACAATTAAATTTGTTGATGGGACTCTAAAAATACGTGATCTATTTTTATGCTAGTTGTGAAGCAGTTGATGCTATGTGTGTGAAGTTTAAGGGCGAAACGCGAGCTAAAATAGATTAGTAATCGAACCGATAAATCAGCCGTTTAAGGCCTCGAGCTAGTCGACTTGAGGCCTCGAGGTCGATTCCCGAGCTCGAGCTCAGGCTATTAGGGGCAGACGGGGAAGGGCTAACAGTCGTGATATAATTAAAAGAGGCTCTTTATAGCCAATGATAGGCAATAAATGAAGAACAAGTATGAAGATAGTAAATAAGAACAACAATATCGAGAGAGTGAGTTAGAGAGAGAGAGAGAGAGAGAGAGAGAGAGAGAGAGAGAGAGAGAGAGAGAGAGAGAGAGAGAGTTATCATATATTTCATGTAGAATAGTTGGAGCAACATCAATCCTCCACAAAATAGTAAAAATCCTCTTTATATAGAGGGGGAAAATCTTATACGGTACGACATACATTAATTGTAAGGATATGGAGATGGGACAGCTAGATGTGACACCCTGATCTGAGTTCAGAGTAGGCCGGCTGGACTTCGTCAGACTTAGCCGTGTGTCTTGGGAACTCTCCATTTTTTACTCTACCCTCGGTCGATATTCCCTTTGGGCCGGGCGTCGACGAGCTTCGAGGAAGGAGACTCGAGCGCATCTCTGCCGCCTCGAGTCTTCGAGGTGACCCTCCGAAATGCCTTAATGACGGGAAATTGAACCCTCCGATTTTGCCGTATACAAATATGCCAGTTGTTATACTTTGAGTCTAAATATATACCTCTATCGTTATATTTTGAGTCTAAATATACCCCTGTCGTTATACTATTGGTTCAAATATATTCCTTTTTCGTTAAGTTTGTCCAAAATGGACATCCAATCCTACATGGCACTGACATTTGATGAGGTGGATGCCACGTGACTTGCCACCTCAGCGCCCTTAACTCATTTTACCCTCCCCTTCTATTTTTTTACACCACTAAAATATTTTCTTACCCTCCACCACTATTGCCACCAGCCGGCATGAAATATTGTATTTCAAATTTTAGTCTTTTATATATGGATTAGGGGCAATGAGGCACATGCCATGTGGCATCCACCTCATCAAATATCAGCATCACGTAGGATTGGATGTCCCCTTTGGACAAACTTAATAAAAGATGGGTATATTTGAACCAATAGTATTACGGCAGGGGTATATTTGGACCCAAAGTATAACGAAGGGTATATTTAAATATTTTATCATAGTACATGGTTATATTTGGCCCTTTGCCGTATTAACGATTGTGGTTACTAAAAATAGTTGTCTCAAATTATTTGTTATTTTAGAAGTTCAAGACAAAATTGATTGTTTTTTCCCTTTTTACGCTTAATAATAGTTATTTTTGAAGATGGAAATAACACATAAATATAATAAATATTCAATGAAGAGAGATTATATAAGACATAAATAAGGATAAAATAGTCCAATCACTTTTATAATTAAAATTTCTTATGGGATGCATAAAAAAGAAACATGACATATAATATGAGACAGAGATAGTAAAATCTTCGTACACTTTTGAAACGGTTTCAAATTTCAAAAGTTTCCTTTCTCATTATCTTCTTACAATAAATAGGCCCCTACTGATTTCAAAAATCAGTATGAAAAGGAGAGAGAACTTCATCCATGGTGTCAAGAGAAGAGATTGAGCTCTCAACCATGGGTTTTTGTGAAGGATAGCTAATAGATCTATCGTACAGGTATACCCAGTGCAATTTATTTCCTATATGATGTGTTCTGATCTGCAAATTGTTTTTATAATTTTTACCATTCTATCGGTCAGTATGTGAGAATTTTTACATAGGTATATCAAGAACACAATTAATCCCTCGCTTATTGAAACTTGTAGTCTTGTTTTGATAATCATTTTCTATGAAAGGCTACAAAGAGGGCAAAGAGAGCGAGGGATTTGATATCTGTATACGGTCGAGATCGAATGCCTTCGATCTATATACTTTGGAGGTCGTCTGAAGTCCGAGTCTGGGTTAGGCCAGGTTCGAGCTTGAGGGACCAGACCCGAGTTCGAAGGCGAAGCACGATGCACACCAAGGTCGGGTGTGTTCGACCCCGAAATAGTACCGTTATATATTTGTACTAAAGCAAGCTAGATTCCTTCCACGTCCCCTGAAGTCATGGCGTAAACCACGGGATAGGATCGTACGATTCCGTACTAGACGGTTAGACAGGTGTACCAAGAATATTCCCTACTGTAAATGGAAATATTCCTTAGTTAGGATTCCCCCATTATATAAAGGGGATCCCAATCATTTGTAAGATCATCTCTTACTGTGCAAAGAATATACTCTATACCTTTTTGCTTGTTGTTCATCAGAATTGTCCCTTAGCTTAATTGTTCTTGCTTTGATTTTATTATTTTATCGTTCTTACTGCCCACCTCGAGGTCAGTGCTGCTAACTAACTTTGGTTTGATTCATCTCTATCTTTCATTTCTGCTTCATATTTCTTGATCATTAATTGGTATTGAATTGAATCACATATTTTTAAAACCACAAATCAAATTTAATTGTTACTCGTATTTTTTGAGGTAAACAATATCAAATGTAAATTTGATGTGCGGCTGCATTTGTCAATGAAGAAGATAAACATCGAAATCTCTCAAGACATAATTTGAATCATAAAAAAAAAAAAAATTATTTCATCAAAAAATATAGTAAATTATTTATGTATATTGTATCGTACTTTAGATCCTTCAAGTACTCAAAATAGTATAATTGAGTTTTGTAATACAGTTGTATCGGGTGCAGTTTTCTATTTTGGAAGATACAGTTTATGAAGATCTTATTTTTTTTTCTTCCCTATTGTTATCCTTTTGTCATGATATTATCTATCCCAATGATGTCAATAGCTAGTATTATTCTCTTGACGTGATTAATAAATGTAATTTTATCTCTCAAATCTTGAGTTGGAAAAATAATATTTCCTTCATCTTTTAAATGAGATACTAAAACCTTAATCTGAAATTAACGGTCAAAATAGGTTAATCTGAATTATTTTTTCCTACATTGTCCTTGAAGTAAATGGTGTTGGAATATGTGTTAGGAGTGTTTATGTGAGATAGTAAAGGTTAATATGGTCAATTCCATTGCTAATTAATGCTAAAAGGTGAATTTCTTAATTTGTGTGAAAACATCCAAAAAATCACTTATTTTGGACCGGAGGGAGTATAACAGTTGATATTATCAACAGTGTGTAGTAGTAAAAAGTTAGTCCCACTTGTATTTACACTAAGCCAATAAAAACATGATTTGTTGTTGGTACATAGAATTTTAGCATTTAATCATAGTACATAGAGTTTTACCGGTCAATCCTGGAATGCACAATGGGGTTACAACAAACTGAACTTTGCCTATCAGGTGTTTGGTGAAAAGTCCAATAGAAAAACTGATATTGTTGTAGATGTTGAAATAATGTTACCATCACCGGATGCCATGAAACCAGAGGGTTGTATCGAGAATGCATCAATACTAATTAAAAATGACGGTGCTTAAATTTTAGCAACTCAAGCGTAAGAGGAGATTTGTCACTCAGTTTTGGATAAGACTAAAGAGGAGGCCGGCTTCCCCTTGCCGCAATACTTTGTTGAGCCATCTGTTTACAACAGCAACAATGAGGCGCATAAGGTGTTCGATGAATTATCGGATTGGTCTAAAGATGCTATTCTAGAACCACACAGGGAGTGTACGCTGACAACTGATGCTATTGAGGCATAATTCCCCTACTAAACATGCGTATCCAGTCGCTCCGAGTGATGCGGTGAATGACAATGCTATTGCAATTGCAAATGAAGACAAGAATATGGGAGAGGAGATGATTACCATTGCGATTTGTTGCTGGAATTGTAGAGAAACCTCCGTTATGGATTGGTTCTACATTTTTTAGTTCCAGTGACCTTTTCATGTTTAATATTCAACATGGATTTGCGCTAGCCCAATGCTTGAAAGAGATTTCAGCTTGCAGTTATGACCAACTTATAGATAGAGGTTATTATTTGATCACTTCAGTGAACTTCGTCATGTTGCACTTATCTGAACTCTACATCTATTTTCACCTGATTAATCCGGGTTAGAGTTTCCATTTGATCCGCTCTAGTTTGCTTACTACGTTCCTTAGAGTTGCAAGTAATTGTATATTCTGTCTGCTTCGAGTGACTTGGATCCTGATAAGTTCATAATCTCAACACTGTGGAATTCTTGCATTACACCCTCGAAACTTCAGTTGCGAAATACTAGTGATGTGAAGTCAGCATCATGTGTTGCTTCTATTCTGACAATGTGTAAGGACGCAGGACTATGATCCAGGACCCCATGTTTTGCTACCTAACGCTTACGGTCATGTATGTAGGGACGGAGTTGATGTCAATGTTTTGCTTTCTTTACAGAGTAATGGTGTTGGCTGTACCTATGATTTTGAGTTACTATCTCGATCTGAACTGATAAGTGCACCTGTTGTGGAATTGTTGACGTCCCTGAAGATGCTAATTGTATTGATGTGCATATTGTGATTAGTTTTCTGGTTCCGTTTGCTAGCCGGGAAGATTACTTGGTGACAGACCACTGTTATTTCTTAATGAAAACGTTTCAGTTAAGAGGAACAATGTTGAAGTTGGACTTAGCCTTTTAATTAAAATGCTTCAGATATTTCAGTATGTTTTCTGCTTATTCAAGCCTGTTACGCACAGACCAAGTGAAAAGAGCGATTGCAATGGTTAGTGGCGGAGGCAGGATTACCACCAACGGGGTTAAAAAGGTTATAACTAGAACCAATGACTTTATACAATTTTTGACCCCCCTTGACCACTAAGCTATGCTTCTGGGTTGTGTCAAGGGGATTCAAAACATAATATATAGAGGTAAATGATGGATTATCATATGCAGCGGAAGAAATCCCTGTATCAAAATCACGTGTAATCTAAACAATTAGCACATACGGAGATTATACGAGTTACCTCTTGAAGCATGAACAAAGCAAATCGATATCCTTCTCCAGTTCCAGAATTGCAAGACCTCAGCAACCTTCCACAGTCTTCTACTGTGTTACCCAAATAAAAACCGGAAAACAGAGAACTGCGGGTGGGCGAAATTCAAGGAAGAAAAACGTGTGTTTCTTCTGTGTCAGAAACGACCAGCTATATACCATATATATAGAGCTGCGTTTTTAAGGTCAAAACACTTTTCCAAAACCTGTTAGGTTTTCTTCTTCCACCAAGGAAATGTTTCCTTTATTTCCTATTATTCAGGCACAGTAGGAACCACAGAATTTAATTAACAAGGCTTCCTATTATGGAATTAATTTCGAAATTTGAAATTAATTTCTACCATAATAAATTACGAATTATTCCACTAAAAATTCGTAATTGCACTCCTTAGTTCAATTTCGAAATTCTTCCATAAAACCTTATTTAACTCCCCATGTTAAAATTCAGATACTAATCAATCAAATTAAATTATTGACTATTTAATTTATTGATTACTTCCTTTAGACTTACACTTAACTTATTTCATGTGTCGGATACAAAATCTACCGGCCGGGTTTACACATGAAAACATATAAGCTTTCATAAAGGAGTATCATCAATCTCAAAACCGAGACATGGATTCCATCAACTAATAATTACTTCGCCAATGTATATCATTGTTATCCAATTTACCAGGCTTATTGACTTACGAAAGAATCTCGCCTTTTAATAAATCAAAACAACAAGTGACATACACAGCTAATAATAATTATATCAGGATTAAGAGTATAAGTACATTAAATGGACTAGAGAAATTATTTTATAAAGTCAGTATAAAATACTTATCTCTACTTGATCCGTTCAATACATACAAAATGTATTAGTACAAGAAGTTGGAATTAGACCTATTCCCATAATTAAGATAAATTACATTTAATCTTGTGCTACAACCATTCCGATGATTTGTCCAATTCCATCATTAAATTGTGAACATTAACTTTTATGTCTTACAAGAACCGATGATTTAATCTTCCGTGTATAAGCTAAACTCTATACACTAAATCATCTACTATGTAAGCAATGGACACACAAACCAATACATGATCTATTTAAAAGGAAACTTTATGGAATTTAAACAAGTAAATAAAGGCAGAATAACCTAATTAGATAATTGTACTTGTTCTCATTAGTCATCCCGGTCCCTATAATTAATAAAGTTTCATCCAGGCACTTGCACTTATTCAAACTCAATATTTTAAACCCTTCTGACGCTGCGTGTCTCTCAATTGCATGGTGCTAGAATCCACGTCAGATAAAGATATGCCACTTCAGCATTTTTTTAAAAAAAAATTACATGAAAAAAAAAACTTTTTATCTTTCTTCCCTCTTTTTGTTAAACCTTTTCGTTATTTTTCTTTCTTCTCCACCATCATCCTCTCCTTATTGTACTGTCTGAATCTAGCCACCAGATAACACCATGAACAGTACTCTCCCATTCTCAATTCCTCCATAAGAACCCTTATCCCACCTCTACCTGAATACCTTATCTCCACCATGTTCTTTTCTCTCTAAAATACAGTTGGCCAACCATAGTAGCAACCCAATTCCGTTATTCTTCTCGCCATTTTCGCCCTATCTTCATTCTTTCACTCATTCACGATTTCACTAGCTTTAAATCCCGTTCCTTCCCCTGTTAAGAGTTTGCTTTCCAGAAAAGGGTCCCTATATAACAACAACCATACAAGAGTAATAAAAATTAAAAGTTTCTATCACTTAAATTACACTATTTTTTACTAAAAACAAATATTCACAAAGCAAACAAATAATGGCAAACAGATAATTAACTAGACTATACAAAGAAAAATTAGATCTATGAATTTAAAAAGAAGAAAAGAAGAAAAGGAGCAGGGGTGGGGAAGAACAGGAAGGAGAAACAAAGAAAAAGAAAAAGAAATGGGGCAAGGGAGGGGGGAAAACGAGAATGGGAGGGGGGAGGGAGAGAAAAAGAATTGGGACTAGGTCTGAGGAAGAACGAGAAATGCAGGGGATAAAGACAAAAAGAACAGGGGAAAGGGTGGGTCTCGGTGAAAACTAGAAAGAAACATACTACTATGTTTTTGTTTTTTGTTTCTTTTGTCTTCTTTATTTTTATTAATCAGTTTTTAATATAAATTCTTATATTCACGCTCCTTATACGTGTGAAGTATACACATTTTGTACAACTCAGTCATCAAGTTGCCATATATGCTCGGTCAATGGTCGGAGGGGTTTAAAATATTAATTTTGAACAAGTTAAAGTGTCTGGATGAAAAAAAGTGAAGTAGGGGGACCGGCATGACAAAGTGACACAAGTAATAGGTGCCATTTAGGCCATTCTGCCGTAAATAAATAATTGGCCTTCAGAACACTGCCGCAGATACTGAAGGCCACTCTGGTCGCGGTCCTGGCGTAACCGCGGTAGGACCGCGGTAGAACACTACTGCAGATTCTGAAGGCCACTTTGGCCGCGGTCCTGGCGTAACCGCGGCAGGACCGCGGCGGGGCGCGTATGGCTTATAGTATATTCTAACAGTAAAAAACAGATTTTGCTTTACATTTACAGTCTAATTTTTCGGCGAAGGGGATTCGGGTGAACACCCTTCCGCCCCCTAAATCCGCCCCTGGCAATGATCGTGTCACTTTGGATTCTTTTTTCAATGTTCCTATTATCAAGCAGCTATTGCTATGTTTCCTTCAAAAGATTGACCAGGAAGACAAGGATGATTCATCTATAATACAGCTTTTGGGCCTATTTTTTACACCAGCGTCTCCTACTTACAGGGAAGAATGCCAACATATCTGTAGAAGTTGCTGTAATAATAGACAGTTATGGGTTCTAGACTATAATCTATTTTACTTACTGGGTTCTATATAGACTATCTATGCATATTTCGTAAAAATTTTGGCATAAATATAGCGTTTGAGCCAAAGCTACTTACCGGGTAAATTTCACAAATAGTTATATAGCTATGATTTTTTTTCACCGAAGCCATGTAACTTTATTTTCTCACACAAAAATCATATAACTATGACTTTTTTTCACTAAAGTCATCGAACTTAGTTTTCTCACACAAAAATCATTAAGAAACAACGGATAAGGCGGTATTAAATTTTTATTCCAGGGTTATTTTTGCTTATTCATCATACCAAACGACCTCTAATTCCTAAAAGATGAAAAGGATTAATGTGAAGTACATTATTTTGCATTGTGATTTTTAAATATTTTTTAAAGACAAAATTAAACTAGTATTTTTTAATGTTGAATCTCTAATTCATTCACGCACCTTTTTCATAATATTGAAAGTAGCACTTGTTTTGTTTATATCTTTTCTATACATAAATATTTTTTTAAAAAATCGTTATAATGCTAAAGACTTGATTTGTTTATTATATAGTTAAATAATACTAATATTTTTATAAATTGAGTTATTAATATAAAAAAGATGAAAGTAGAGTGGTGGAAGGACAAAAATTCCTAGTTTCCTATAATCTCTCCAATTGGAAAAGGGTCAAGTAAAATAATTAGTATAGTTTCTACAAAAAACAACGCGTCAAACTCTTATATATAATTATTATGGCAATTGTACCCTCAGAAAATATATTGCTAATTTTGAGTTGAAGTATTCACTTTGCTCTCACAAATTACTAGGTAACTTTTTTTCTTTCTTTTCTTTTTCATGTTGTTAATTTTGAATCTTTATTTCGTTGCAAATCTGGTAGAACGGATTATATTAGAAAATAATATATTAATTTCTTTTTTTCTCTTTTGGTAGAGTAATACATGTTCTTGAAATTATGTAATAGTAGACATTCTTGAAGTTTAAATATAGTTCTCAATTTGAAGTTTGTATTAATTCTCAAAATTCTATTGTGTTTCTTCCCCCAATGAATTTTATGTGTTTTAGATATTAATTGGAGATTATTTCTTTAAATTATAATATTAAGGAATAAAGTTCTAATTCCTTGTGCTGAAAATTTAATCATTGCTGATTTTTGTGAATTCTTACATTTATAATTACCAGAAAGCAGCATCCACTCTTCATAAAAATGCAGACAATATATAAATGCCTTTAATAAGTCTTTGTTACTTTACTTTTTGGTGCTTTACTATTAACAGATAATTTTAGACAAAATTTTGTTTCTAGTTTTAAAGAAAGAAATTCAAAAATTTGATGCCCTTTTTAAAAGAATTCTCATTACCTTTTCTTGATTTTTAGCCTTTAGGAAATATTACCGACTCTATTTTTTTCTTTTTACTGTACTAACCAGAAAATCGAGGTTATTTTCAGAAACTTTAATATAGTGTTTTTTTTTTTCTTCTATTTAATTATATGTATGTTTTGTTGAACAGGCAAATTAAAATGGGAAGATCAAAAATCAAGATGGAACTTATTCAAGATCACAAGACAAGAAAGTCCACTTTCCAAAAAAGGAAAGCTTGCTTAATCAAGAAAATCTCAGAGCAAAGAGTATGTTTAGCTTCTTGGAAAATGAAAAGGAAAAGGCTGAGATTAAAATGGAAAAGTTGAAGACAAAAATCAAGACAGAAAAATACCCAACTTGGAATTCAAGATTCAACTATTTATCTGAAAAAGAATTAAGAAATCTTGCTGGGGTTCTTGAGAAAATGATGGAGAATGCAAAGGAAAAATCTGAATTCTTGAAAAGTTATAGAAATACTAATCAAGATTCAAATCAAGAAATTTGGGATTATCCTGAATTAATGGACAATTTCAACCAAAATAATCCACAGCCTATTTCTTATATGGATAACCAATTTTTTCAAGAATTGACAGCTGATAATGTGAATTCAATGGGAATTTTGGATAATGTTGATCTTAATGTTGGTGATTATGAATTTGGAAATTTAGATTATATGAAAATTGAGGCAGAAGATTGGTTGGTGAATAATGGTATTATTGATGCAGTAGATTATTATATGACAAACACAATTGAAATGATATTTTTATATATATTTAGTAGTTTCTCCTTTGTTTGCTTTAAAAGCAGTTGGAGCAAACAAATTAGGAACTTCTTTTGTTATATTAAGTACTGCTTGTAATAGTATAGCTTTAGTTGCAATCTCTTTTGTAATGATACGTATTAGTTATACAAAATATTTCCTTTTTAATTAAAAAAAAATTTCTCCATCCGTCTCAAATTATTTGTCGTGATTTCTAAAAATAATTATCTCAAATTATATGTCATTTTGGAAGTTCAACACAAAATTGATTATTATTTTTTAATTTTATCCTTAATAGTATTTTTTTTAGTGTAATATTAGGAATTGCAACAAGATTTTTTGAAAGTTTCGTATTGGGAAACTTACCCACTTCCCAAAAGTTTGGGATTGAATATTTTTAATTAGAATAACAGAGATTAATTTTGAGAATTACCAATATGCTTTATATAGGCTAGTGTCACGTCCTTAGTCTTAAACTAAGCGCACGTGTGGCACTTGACAATTAGCTCACGTTCTTGCCTAACTTGCTCACAGTCTTGCTATGCCTAGTCAGCCTTACTACACTTAGGATCACTAAGGAATGTTAGAACACAAGAGAATTGCCAAATAAAGCTTTTGTATTAGAGATAACTTGATTGTCTTGCTTGGTGAATTACAAATGAATGACCCCTTTATATACTAGTCTCCTAGGGGCTAGTGTGTAAATATTAATTGTTGCACAAATCCCTTATTATTTACAAGTAAGTCCCTTCTCTAAAATTTTCTACATAGCTAGAATCTTCTAAGGACTTTCCTAGCAAATCTATAGGGATCTAAGATCTTCTAAGTAAATGTCCAAACTTCTTTAGAATCTTCTCACAAATGCTAGCCTTCCTCCTATGTAAGCTTCCACATGGCATTAATATATGCCAAATGACGCCCAGGGGCGGCCCGACGAATTTTGTGGCCTAAAGCCAAACTTTTTGAGAGGCCTTAACTTTTCAAATTTTTTTTATTATTTATTTGAAGTCTATTTTTTTTAGCTTTTCTTAGATATAAAGTTATTAATGGTTTTCTTATAATCAGTAACTCCTAATAAGTATTTCTCAACTGACAATATAGCTAATCCATTTAACCTTCTTGTGACATTGTTGTTCTTATGTAAGATTTTATCAATTTTAATTTTGAAAACTTCTTTCCACTGAAGCAACGGTAACATGAGTTATTAACATTATTCCATAAGAAATTTAGGCACCTAATGCACGATANATCTTCTAATTGTACTATTTTCCTTAATACTTGTAAATTAGAAAATAAATTTAAACCATCAATATCGAATTGATTATTATGCTTTAAGGAACATTCAAGATTAAGGCAATAATTTTTTTAAATTTTCAACATCTAGTGATCTTAGCTTTTACTGCCAACTAGAAAACCAAAAATATTTTCATATGCTTTGAATTGTTCAAATCTATTTTGTAGTGAAAAAATAACATTATCTATTATGTATAAAAGTAATCAATTCTAAAATACCCTTCTAAAGATTTTGAGATTTCTTTATCAACATTCACATCAAATTGTTACTTCCTATATATCACACGTTTCTTACGAAATTCGGGTTCGATATTCATTTCAAGTGCAATTTCCTTGGTAAAAATCATAGCAGTTGTAACCTTCTTCTCTATATTTGTTAAAGAAAGAAATCAAACTTTTTCACTTCATACAACCTTTTTTTAAAACTTATACATAGTCTATTAGATGTAACATAAAATGGGGCCTCCACAAATATGAGGTCTAAAGCGGTTGCTTTACTTGATTTATGAAATGGCCGCCCCTGATGACGCCTATGTGACATGATGACATGGCGGGTCATCACACTAAGGACTAAATTCTAGAGGCTCCCTTCTCTAATTTTCGTCCTCTATTCTACATTCTAAGTTCAATAGCGAGCCTTTTTTTTCTATTTAAAGGAAAAAATGCAAATACTATCTTTTATAAGTCTAAGTTATATACTACACCAACTCAACTGAATACAACATCCTCCTTGATCAAACCTGACCATAAATAAATATTTCTCCTAACTTTCAAGTATATATAAATAAATAAAAAGAGATGTGTAACAAGAAATTCATAAGATCAAAAAAACTAAAATCATTATCAGTTTTGAGAACCTTTTCTTTCCATAAACAAGTTACTAAAAGTGAAAAAAGAATCTACATAATAAATTGAGTAAGTTAATTGAAACCATTATACAAATTTACAACAATATACCATATATTGCCATAGTGTAAAATTGATATTTAGTTACTTATCTTCTATATATACAACCTAGGCAGCATTTTAATTTACATTTAAAAATTTAAAACTCCTATAGATTAGATTCCTTTTTTATGGATAGCTTCTTAAATAATGTATATATTACTTTACTTCCTTTTTAGGTAGGTTCTTAAATAATGTATATGTTACTATTCTTTTCAGTGACTATAAATACATGAAGTTGTATCATATTTCAATACAAGAAAAACAATATACTCATACTCACATACTTCCAATTCTTGAAATGGCAAAGGCAAAATTGACTTTGGTTATTCTATTTTGCTTAGTTTTTTGCAATTTTAGCCATATTGGGGAATCCTTTGAATTGGAAAAACAAAATTATTTCAATGATGTTAAGATAAATAAGGCTCAATGCCATAATGATGATGATTGTGTGAAATATTGTAAAGATCATCTTGGTTTCCCAGGTTGTGGATGTGAAATCAGTGGAATGTGTCGTTGTTGTGTTCCTTCACCACCTAATGTTTAGGTATAATGTACTTTGGATAATTTTATTTTGAGTAAAATGAAGATTTATAGAGCTTTAATATAAGCTCTGACCATTTTGAGAACTTCTACTTATCTTTTTATCTTCTATTCTCTGTTCTGTGTTTCAATTCTTGTTTTTTTTCTTGTCCATCTTTGGAAAAAGGGATCAAATCTAAGCCAAGGTCATCTCACTAATTAATTAACCCCTCGAATATACTAATTGGTTTTGGTTTAGATATTCCAAAAGGACGATAACTATAATGAACTTCGATTTAAAACTTATACTCGAATTTAATGCGGCATATGAGGTAAAAAAAAAATACTAGCATCGAAGAAGAAATCTAGGTTTATTGACAATGTCAAAGGTCAAAAACATGTGAAGAACCAGAAGGTAACCATTAATGATTGTGGTGGCATGAATATGATATCTTCACCCTTAATCAGAAATTTTCGGTTCAAGTCCTGAAAGGAAAAAAACCATTTCAAGGAAGCGTCCCTTTTCGATGGACCTTACATGATGTTAATCCAGATTAGTCGAGGCCCAATATGAATAATGCACACCAGATGAAGGAAATAAAAAAAAACGGGAGAAATTAAAAAATATCCAGATTTATAAGTGATCATTCAAAAATAGCTACAGTTTCAAAAGTAATCGAAATTTAGCCACTTTTCATGTAAAGATAAATCTGAACGAAAATACTGTTCAAAATCCGGAAAAATACTTCAGTGTAATATACTGGAGTTCCAGTATATTATACTGGAACTTACCACGTGTTGGAATTCCAGCATAATATGCTGGAAGTTCATACATAGGTGCACCGATCTCCAATATATTATGTTGGAACTTTCTGTGTTACAGCAAAATAGTGGCTATTTTTCAATGACTTTGTAAATACTGGCTATTTTTGAATGACCAGTCCGAAAACTGGCTAGCCCGTGCTATCGTAACAAAAAAATAGGAGGTAAAATTAGAGAGAGGTACGGAAATAAGCTACAAATAACACTACTTACCAACAATTAGCCATTCGGTTATGCTACCAAAATAACCAGAAAAAGTGATCAATGATATATAACATTCCAAATAGCTCGGCAATATACGAAATCTGAAGAAGATTGGAGGTAATTTAGACCAACTTGGAGACAAAATTCATTACCAATAAATTATAATATTTAAAAAAACAAGGCAAAAAAGATTTTTTGTCAATAGACATGGTTGGAGTTCGTTGAAAACACATGATTAGGTAATATCAATTTGAGGAAGATTAGAAGTGATTTGGATTGGTTTGGAGTCAAAATTCTTAATTGAAATCGAGTTTAAAAATTTCTTTGCGACGCATGTATCTCACAGAAGGTGCCAAACATAAACTCCCTCCGTTCCAATTTATGCGAACCTGCTTGACTGGACACGGAGTTTAAGAAAAAATGAAGACTTTTGGAATTTGTGGTCCTAAACAACTCAAAAAGGGGCCCAGAGTATTTGTGTGGTTATAAAAGCTTCTCATTAAGGGTAGAATTGTAACTTTAAGCTAAATTGTTTCCAAATTTAGAAAGGGGTCATTCTTTTTGGAACGGACCAAAAAGGAAATAGGTTCACATAAACTGGAACGGAGGAAGTAATATGTACAATGTAGGTGTGAGGTGACTAGACTGGCGGGTATGCCTCATAAATACACTAATGGAGATTCGTCATAGATTGATTAGTTTTACGCTGGCTGTTATTTTATCGTAATCCTCCTCCTTTACAGTGATCCATCTTGATATTAAGTAGTAATAGCTTTGAAGAATCACTGTGCCTTCAAAATCAAGGAATTAAAGTGCACACTTGGCTGAGATGAAAGTATAGTCATAGTTCCCTGATATGCCCAAATCAGGATCATTACTTGTCACAACATATAGCAAAGCCCTGAAACTTGTCATACCAATTTTCAGGCAAGTTTAACAGGGTATATATGCAAGAAACAAACTGAAAATCTGTGCCTAACAATTAGTCATGTGCTCTTGCTGATCCCTATTCAAAAACGAGCTATTATTGATCTTTTCAGAATGAAGTTGTTCATAACTAAAATTGGTGACGGAGACCAAATACAAGCTCTGGTAACAAAGAAGAGCATATATGTATATACCTTGTTTGGCTAGAAAATCATCTATATGCAATTTCTGTACATTTTGAGGAAGTTTCTTAATAGGTTATGTTAAGATATTGCAGTCGAGGAAGTCGACTGATGCTACTAGTTAAATGGACAAAATTGTTTCTGCTCAGGTTGTTGCTCCCACACGCACACGCAAGTATACGTGGTCGGCAAGTAATATAATGATAAGTTGAGTGTCGAACCTACAGAGACTTGTGTAAACTACTCACGGAATTACTCAAATTGCTATTCAGTCCAGCTAAAATCAAAGTCCAATGATATGATTATATTATACTATGATTCTAAGTAAAAACTAAATTATCAAGTAACTAATTGATTCACCATTCGTATTGTGCTCTAATTAACTCTCCCCTTCATATAATTCACTCATGGTTGCTAATTAATCGATAGATGCTCTCATAGCCTTCTCCCGAAGTACTACTCACCTATTCTCAATAGATTTACGCCTATATTCCTATGAAATCAATCTATTAAGAACGCATTAAGATCACGATATTTAATTAAGCACGGTGACTAGGTATATTCCTATCCTAACCACAAATCCGCTCCCCCTAAGTGTTAAGATCATACTCTCTTCAATTCTTCTCTAGTCTAAACATGGCTTTCCCAAGCATAGCATAGATAGTAAATAGAACCTAACTGTTGGCCAGACAATTAAGCAATTAAACACAGAATTGAAGAAACAACCATATATTGGTGAATTATAATCAAGGTCAAGCTAATATCAAACAACAATATTCATGGCTAAATCACAACCCAAGAACAATGGGTGTTTAGCCACTCATGATGTAATCAAACAATTTCATAAGTTTTGATTAATTGAAAGTACTGGAAAAGATGAAGAATTCCGAGTTGTTCTTGCTCCTCAATGTTTCTAGCGTGTATTTTTGCTCCAAAGTGCGTCTCCCCTTTTCTTGGCCGGCTTCCTTCGTTTAATATAGGGTTTAGGGCTTAAAATCCCGTATTTTGCACTTTGGTCCCTGAAGTTTACGCGTCATGCCGGGGTCCTACCGCGGTTACGCCCGGACCGCGGCCAGAGTGGCCTTCGGAATCTGCAGCAATGTTCTGCCGCGGTCCTACCGCGGTTACGCTCGGACAGTGGCAGACCAGCTTCAGTTCTGGTTTTGTCCCTTCGCTTGGTGCATTTTGTGGATATTGTATGATTGGCCTCCTTTTCTCCGTAATTGATCCCAAAAGTACTCCACAGACTTCTTTTATTGCATATAGCCTGCAAAGCATGAAAAGCACTAATCAGAGCATTTTGTGATTACTTTTTACCGTAAAAGCTATACAAAAATGTAGTTCTTTAGGGCCTAATTATAGTCTAATTTACCTATTATCACTTATCATCAACACCCCACACTTAAACGTTGCTCGTCCTCGAGCAATTGGACAATCTAATAAACCCCCCAACTACGTACAAGTATCAATTATAGAGGAGTACTTTAACTTTTACCCACACACTATACCCTAGACTATAATCAATATCGGCACACAAGCATCAACACACAAGATTTCACATTCTTCCCGTTTAAGCATACCCAAGTAAAATATTTCAATTCAATAAATTCCAACAACCTATTCGTCACTGCCCAACCTCAACAATCGACTTGCAACCACTAAGCACCCTCAATTCATGCACTTACCCAACAAAAAAGTTTACAACATTACCAATCATTCATGAGATCATGTGCCCTCACCAACAAACGAAAGAATGAGTACAAATTGGTCCACACATTCAAATATACTTTTGAATATAATTTAAGGACATCACACACTTGAATAAAATTCACTCACTCTCACAAATAATTCATATGCATCCCCTGGTCGTACCATAAGCTTGCCCGTAGTGTATATCTCTACTAATTTAAGCTAGCCAAATCTAGGATCAATTAGGACTTTTAGGTTGTAATGTAGGCTAAGGGACGGGTATGATATATTTGGAATAGTGACTCACCCTCCTAAGCACTTTAATACACTACATTTACAATTCAAGCTCATATTCTTCTCAACCAACCCACTTGCCACATACAACATAGCCCTCTTTTCAATTAAGCACTTCTCTATTTTTCACTAGCACAAATCAATAAGAATTGGAGGTGTTTTATGTTTCTACATACTTTCACTATCATTTTTTTTTCTTTAAATTTTTCTTTCTCTCTTTTTTTTCTTTCTTTTTCACACACTCCATACAATAAGGTTCATCGGCTAGTGACCTTTAATTTCAACTTTAGTGCACCAACGGGCCCTTCTATGGTTCCACTCGAAAGCTACTCCCCAATCTCTAACCTTACTTCTTTTAGCGACTAAGCGCCTTAGGAGGTACAGGTTCAATCAATATCAAATTAAGAACAAAATAGGGGTATGGCTTGTAATGTGGGTGCCAGAGAAAGGTCTATAGGCTCAAAGTGGCTAGCAACGGAAAATTTTATTTTTATGTGACAAGCACATCCATGATCAAACAAGAAAATGCCTACGTCATCTCCTAGATTAGTACAACTTACAATTTCGCTTCAATTAACACACGGGGCAAGTTCTAGACTATACAGGATAGCACAGAAAATCACAAATCCTCACACACATGTTGCACATGACTCAATCAAGACGGTTCTGTTCAACTCTCAAGTCAAGCAAGCACACATAATTGAAAAATTTAAGCAATATTGCACTATGCAGCCTACAAGTCAAAAAAACTGAGAAAAGGCGTCACAAAATAGGCTATTTACTTTACTTAGGCTTCACAATTCAAATCAATTACACGAGGAAACAGAATGTATGTCATAGCCTAATGTGCCAGCATCAATCATGTCATTGAGTATCTCAGAACGACTCAGTTTCTTCCTAAACTACTCCTAAGAAGAAATTAAAATGCCCGGTTCGAGCTACATCCTTGGAAAAGAACCGGTGCCTAAAGAAAAACCAAGGAATACTACCTAGCTATTCAATTAAAAAAAAATCTTTTTGGTGTTTTTAAATCGGACTTTTATCCCTCAAGAAAATTGTCCAAAAGATCCATCGTCGAGAAAAGTCTGAACTTTTTCACATTTTTTTTTCAATTTTTTTTTAATTTAAACCTAGACTATGTCTACTACGAGTTCTAAAAGAAAAACTAAAAAGTTCTAAAAGAAAAACTAAAAAAATAGTTTTATACAATTACATAGTTTTATACAATTACACTTCAGAAAGTATTTTCCCCACCCCACACTTATTATATGCATAGTCCTCGATGCATGATCACAGAGAAAGATATTAAAACAAGGGTGAGAAATACTCCCTGAGACCCTCTCGGGCCTAGCTCGGACATGATCCTCAATAAGGGTCGGGACGATCCCACACTTAAGCTCAAACATGCTCCCCAGCTTCAACTTTGGGTACTCAGACTTCCCCTACTTTGTAAAACAAAAACAACACAAAACTTGACACTAAAAAAAAATCAATAACTAAAAGATATACATGTTGGGTTGCCTCCCAACCAGCGCCTGATTTAATGTCGCGGCACGACTCTGCTACTCTGCTTAGGCTGGGCGCTTTCTCTTCTTCTTTCTCCCATGAATTCTAGCCTTTTTGCACGCTCTCGGAGGGTCTCCTATTTCATCTCTGGCTCTTTTCTCAATCATCTTAACACGCTCAGCTGGAAACACTACCTCCTCTAATTCAGTTGTCCCATATGGATCACTACAATTCACATAAGGACTCTGCTATCCCCTTCGATTCTACCACAGTAATCATGCACAAGTCCTCATAATGCTTAGGGAGGTTAAGTGCCTTGTACACATTAAAAGTGACCTCCTCATCGTCAACTCTCATTTTTAACTTTCCTGCTCTCACATCAATAATTGCTCCACCGGTAGCTAAGAATGGTCACCCCAAAATAATGGGCACTTCCTCATCTGCTTCGTAATCAAGAACAATAAAATCAGCAGGAAGAATAAACTTTCTCACACGAACTAACACATCCTCAATAATTCCTTCGGGCATGACTAGTGACCTATCTGCTAGCTGTAAAGTGATTGTAGTAGGTCTGAGCGCCCCCAATCCAAGTTGCTTGAACAAAGAGTATGGCATCAAATTTATACTAGCCCCTAAATCACATAGGGCTCTACCAACTTCTTATTTTCCAAGAGATAAAGGAATTGTGAAACTCCCAGGATCCTTCAACTTAGGAGGAAGTTTACTCTGAACTCTGGCACTGCACTCTTCAGTAAGTGCAACTATTTCGAACTCTGCATGTCTTCGTTTGTTTGCCACAATATCTCTGAGATACCTTGCATACTTAGGCACTTCCTGCAAAATTTCCACCAAAGGCAAATTCACACTCACTTGGCTCAAAATATCTAGGAATTTCTTGTACTTAGCATCATCTTTTTGCTTCTGCAGTCTTTGTGGAAACGGAGGTGGTGGCCTAGTCTCAATTACTGGCTCGGGTCCTTTATCATCTTTCTCATTCCCCTCAACTGGCTTGGGAACTAATTCTCCTTCAGGATGAGCTGTATTCTTCTTTTTCATTGGAACTTCTTCTAATGCTCTTCCATTTCTCAAGGTAACCGCATTGACTTGAGCTTTAGGATTGGGCTCAGTATCACTAGGAAGAGCTCCCGCTGGTCTTGTGTTTTGAGCACTGGCAAGCTGTCCCATTTGACGCTCTAAATTTCTCACTGTTGTGGCGAGGGCTTGCTGTTCAGCCATCATTTTTTTCAACATGTCTTCAAGGTGACTTGTAGGATTCGCTTGTTGTTCAACCTGAGGTGGTCTATATTGCTGTTGAGGTGCTTGAGGCCTGTATAGATTCTGAGTGCCCTGGTTTCCACCCCAAGAGAAGTTTGGGTGGTTCCTCCAGTTGGGATTGTAGGTGTCCCTGTACTGATTTGTTTGGCCTCGATTTGCATTACCCACAAAATATACAGACTCTGGATTTGCTGGGCATAGATTGCTCATGTGACCCTCTCCACATACTTCACAAAATATTTGAACTTGTTGTACTGGTTGTACTTGTTGCTTGTTGATACTCAAGTTTATCTGGTTGACTTGATTGGACACTGTAGCAATCTGCGCTGATAATGCTGAGATGACATCTAACTCAAGAACCCCTGCAGACTTTTGCACTGTGTGTCTGCCCATCTCACCTTGCCAATCCGGATTGCTCTTAGAGAATTTGTTCAATAANGCATCCTTGAATAAGGTTGGCCAAAAGAGACCGGATTGTAACACCTTTGCAGCTATTCTATCTCCTCCATGATGGCCCCCATAAGGTGATGCGTGACAATCATACAACACTAATTCCACCTCTTTTTCAGGAATGCATCTCCTCATCAACTGATTAGCACATTGCTTGAACAAATAGGGCTCATCCCATTAATAGAAGTTCACATCATGTAAGAACCGCTTTCTAGCTTCAGATTGGATTTCGGGAGGGAGTACTCCACTCACAAGATAATTCACATAGTCTGCATACCATAGGGGAGAGTCTTGGGTTATAGCAAAAAGTTGCTCATCAGGGAACACTTCTTTAATTTGGCCACCCTCCTCCACGTGATCATGATTTTCCAACTGTGATAGATGATCAGCTACTTGGTTCTCTGTCCCCTTTCGATCTCGTATTTCAACATCAAATTCCTGCAGCAACAAAACCCAGCACATCAAACGAGCTTTGGATTCCTTTTTTGTAAACAAATACCTGATTGCTGCATGATCCGTATGGACTATGACTTTCGTTCGCACCAAGTATGCCCGGAATTTCTCAAAGGCCCACACAACGGCTAATAACTCCTTCTTAGTGGTGGTGTAATTCAGCTGTGCATCATCAAGAGTATTACTCGCATAGTAGATGGAATAAAACATCTTGTCCTTCCTCTGGCCTAGCACTGCCCCAATAGCAAGCTCACTCGCATCACACATAAGTTCAAATGGTAGAGACCAATCAGGTGCCACAATAATGGGGGCAGTCACCAACTTGTTTTTAAGTTCCTCAAATGCGTTGAGGCAAGCATCATCAAAATTGAAAGTGACATCTTTTTCAAGCAGCCTGCACAAAGGAGTAGCAATTTTTGAAATTTTTTTAATAAAGCGCCGATAGAAACCCGCATGTCCCAAGAAACTCCGGACACCCTTCACTGAGATAGGTGGAGGTAATTTTGCAACCACTTCCACCTTCGCTTTATCAACTTCAATGTCGCTCCTAGATACTCTGTGACCCAACACGATGCCCTCTTGTACCATAAAATGGCACTTTTTCCAATTTAGTACCAGATTTGTTTCTTCACAACGGGCCAGCACCTTGCTTAAATTCCTCAAGCAATCATCATAAGAAGACCCAAAAACTGAAAAATCATCCATAAACACTTCCACGAATTTTTCCGCCATGTCGGTGAAAATAGCCATCATGCATCTCTGGAAAGTGGCTGGTGCATTACAAAGACCAAATGGCATTCGCTTGAAGGCAAAGGTGCCATAAGGACAAGTAAAAGTAATCTTCTCCTGATCCTCTGGGCATATGACAATCTGATTGTATCCTGAATAACCATCAAGGAAGTAGTAATATTCATGCCCGGCTAACCTGTCTAGCATTTGGTCGATGAATGGGAGTGTGTGCCTGCCCATCTCTCCTTGCCAATCCGGATTTCTCTTGGAGAATTTGTTCAATAATGCATATATCTCGTCAAAGCTTTTCTCCAACACTTGACCCCAGCTGCAGCATCTACCACGATCTTTGTTTCAGAATATAGCCCTTCTATGAAAGTGTGAGCTAACACTTCATTCGTCTGATTGTGATGAGGACAGTCTCTGAGTAGCCCCTTGAACCTTTCCCAAGCTGAGTATAACGATTCACCTGCTTTCTGTTTGTAGGCCACTATTTCACTTCTGAAGGAAAGAACCTTGCTAGAAATTTTCTCGCCAAATCATTCCATGTTGTAATGGAGTTAGCTGGTTCTGCCTTTATCCATAGCTTAGCCTCACCCAATAGATAAAATGGAAAAAGTGTGAGCCTCACATAATCTGGAGTGACCCCGTTAGTGATATAAGTATCACTAATCTCCAAGAAGTTCAGACTGTGCTGCTGCGGATCCTCATGTGGAAGACCCATAAATTGCCCGTTCGCATGAAGTAACTGGATCATGCTCTGTTTCAGCTCAAAATGCCCAGTGATCCTGGGCTTCACGATACTGGAGGTGACGTTAGCAATGCTGGGCATTGCCACCTCCTGAACAGCCATAGGTTGCTCCTCTGCCATGTTCACAGGAAATTGAACAAGTGCCTGAATATTATTCGTGTCCCTTGCTTCCCTCAACCTCCTGTGAAATGTTCTCTCAGGTTCAGGATCAAAGCCTTGAAGTCTGTCCTGGCTTCTGACCCTACGCATTCAATCAAAGTTCCTGAGATCTGAGCAACAATCAAGTAACATTAGACTAGACGAAATAAGCAATTTAAGCAAAAACTAGCAAGTAGTTAATATTCAAGTCCCCGGCAACGGCGCCAAAAACTTGTTGCTCCCAAACGCACACGCAAGTATACGTGGTCGACAAGTAATATAATGATAAGTTGAGTGTCGAACCCACAGAGACTTGTGTAAACTACTCACTGAATTACTAAAATTGTTATTCAGTCCAGCTAAAATCAAAGTCCAATAATATGATTATACTATACTACGATTCTAAGTAATACTAAATTATCAAGTAACGAATTGATTGTTGTGTATTCAGTAGAGACAAGTATTTCCAGGGTTGTGATCGATTCACCATTCGTATTGTGTTCTAATTAACTCTCCCTTTCATATAATTCACCCATGATTGCTAATTAATCGATAAATAGTCTCATAGCCTTCTCTCGAAGTACTACTCACCTATTCTCAATAGATTAATGCCTATATTCCTACGAAATCAATCTATTAAGAACGCATTAAGATTACGATATTTAATTAAGCACGGTGACTAGGTATATTCCTATCCTAACCACAAATCCGCTCCCCCTAAGGGTTAAGATCATGCTCTCTTCAATTCTTCTCTAATCTAAACATGACTTTCCCAAGCATAGCGTAGATAGTAAATAGAACTTAACTGTTGGCCAGACAATTAAGCAATTAAACACAGAATTGAAGAAACAACCATATATTGGTGAATTATAATCAAGGTCAAGCTAATATCAAACAACAATATTCATGGATAACTCACAACCCCAGAACAATGGGTGTTTAGCCACTCATGATGTAATCAAACAATTTCATAAGTTTTGATTAATTGAAAGTACTGGAAAAGATGAAGAATTCCGAGTTGTTCTTGCTCCTCAATGTTTCTAGCGTGTATTTTTGCTCCAAAGTGCGTCCTCCCTTTTCTTGGCCGGCTTCCTTCATTTAATATAGGGTTTAGGGCTTAAAATCCCGTGTTATGCACTTTGGTCCCTGAAGTTTACGCGTCCTGCCGCGGTCCTACCGCGGCTACGCCAGGACCACGGCCAGAGTGGCCTTCAGAATCTGCAGCAGTGTTCTGCTGCGCTCCTACCGCGGTTACGCCCGGACAGCGGCAGACCAGCTTCAGTTCTGGTTTTGTCCCTTCGCTTGGTGCACTTTGTGGATATTGTATGATTGGCCTCCTTTTCTCCGTAATTGATCCCAAAAGTACTCCACAGACTTCTTTTATTGGATATAGCCTGCAAAGCATGAAAAGCACTAATCAGAGCATTTTGTTATCACTTTTTACTGTAAAAGCTATACAAAAATGTGGTTCTTTAGGGCCTAATTATAGTCTAATTCACCTATTATCACCTATCATCACTCCCTCGCCGTCAT
>NW_017675403.1:0-7139 GCF_001879085.1 Nicotiana attenuata
TAGACCTGTGACTATTTCGTAACCAAAACAAACGCGCTACCAAGCTGCGCCACACTTCCCTTCTAATTGTTCCACAGTGTAATTGTAGTAGAATTCCTGTTCTTGTTTTCCACTATGGTTATTTCCTCCATTGATATATACAAATTTTCTGCTCATTTCGTCTTTTGGTCTCATTTAACATATAATAGTAAAATAAAAGGAAAAGACTTCTCTTATAGATTATATAGAAATACTTATATACAATTATATACAATTTTATTCTCTAGTTATTTGAAAAATTCTTCAATTAGGTTTTCTATTACATTTCTTATGCATTGTTCTCTGATTTCGTTCTTTGGTTGCATTTTGAGTAAGGGCGGCTATGTACTATTTTCATTCTTGTGCAAGAGGACTCGATAGTTATCAATCACTTCATTACTCTTTTTAACATGAAGAACAAAAAACTCAATTGCTGGTTAAAGATAAATGTAGTGCTCTTCAACGACCGGAGCATACGAAACATAGAATTTTTTTCCGGAGCCTCTGAAACTGTGAGGTTGCCTTTGCTGGTAATGCCTAAAATCTAGCAATAGCAGATCTTTTCAATGTGTATTTGTCTAACTTTATCTTTTTCTATTGACCAAATTCTATTTAAACTACGCGAGAATAAGCAGGAATCATTACTGCAGAATAAGAGGTTGAGAATCTATCTAGCCTTTTCGACACGGCATAAAATAAAGGCGATTCTTGTTGCGGGTTTATTAGAGGTTGAGAATCTACCTAGGGATATTTGATTTGAACTAATAAGGAAAAGTAGACATGCTAAGTACATTTTGATGGCATTGAAGCGGAAGATGCATTCTTAGATGTACCCTTTACTTTAAATGGACGAAAAATTTAGGCGCTCTTTTAATTTCTTTTGCAACTCAGGTACTATATAGACTTTCTTCTCGATTTTGTTCTTCATGTTGCTTTCACTTCTTCTTCACTCTGTTGCAGATGTTATTATTTTTAATTGTACTTCAATGGCTATTAAGATCTTCTGATTTATCATCCAAAAAAAGCTCCAAAATATCAACCACACATCACAGGTGCAAACTATGACCCAATGGTTATTTACATATATCTATGGATGAAAACCTTATATAGGTATCTGAAACTACCCATTTTTTGTTTCTAGGGTGATTTTTTTGCGCCTCTTTCTGCATATATATGTGCTCATTTGTGTGAATGATGACAATATCCATGTTGTATTGCTCGGCTCCTCTTCATT
Source organism: Nicotiana attenuata (assembly GCF_001879085.1). Taxonomy (NCBI): domain Eukaryota; kingdom Viridiplantae; phylum Streptophyta; class Magnoliopsida; order Solanales; family Solanaceae; genus Nicotiana; species Nicotiana attenuata. The sequence continues at coordinate 1,253 of NW_017675403.1, forward strand.
GAATCCAAGAATCACTCTAAGGACGTCCTCCCTGGATCGGACTACCAGTTCTTTTCATGTTGCATTTTGAACTGATTCTTTTTGAGTTTTGTTTACTTTCCCCTTTGGTGACCGGAAAACAATTTGTTGTTTAGCTCAAAATAGGACGTGAAATTAGATATCCAATGTTTTGTCTCCATGTTTACCATCTTATTCAACCTATGAAGGTTTTTTTTACGGTCCTATTACATTAAAAATATATTATTCCTCTTATGTCCTTATCATGTTGTAGTTAATGATACGTGTGTTTTACTCATTCCTTTTTTTAGCTTTTATGTTCATGAATGAATAAAGGTATTGTTAGAGCAGTACATAACTATTCAAAATGGACTTTTATTTAATTTGGTGCTACAAATTAAATTGCTTAATGATACTATCGAAAACATCTATAAGTGAGCTGGGAAGGTAATCTGAAAGAATAAAAGACAATCTGCAGAAAAGAGGAATGCTGATGTTGAACAGCAGTGTCTTATGTCAGATGGAGGAGGTGAGAACAACTATATATCACTTATTTTTGCAGATCATCTCCATCTAATAACTTTGGGAGTTGTTCTTCAGTATATATGGTCAGTTGGAATAAGCCATGGATGTTAGTCTGCTGGAGCAGTGGCTACTATAAAAGAGGACTGAAGAAGCTATGCACACATGTTGGATTCCTTCGAAAGAAATTCATGGTGTTTTGAGGGCAAAAAAGCCTTGTACGAATGGTGAAGTATGGATTTGGATTGTTAGCATTTTGGTGTAACGAGTGTGATGTAAATGAGAAATATAGTATGATAGACTATAAACACTCTACCAGAAACAATTTTATAGAGAGGACAACCGTTAATTACTAGAAAAATCAACAACTTTAATAACGGATAAGTCTTGAATGATCATGTTAAATTAAACATGCAATTATTTTAAAAAGAATAAGGACAATGTGACTCGAATTATTCTTTTCTAATTAAATTTGGTAACCTTTTATGATTTGATCTGATTATTTAGAAAGCATGTTCATTATAATTTATATTCATTATTTCTTGGCTGTTTCTTAGCCGTTCCTCTGTTAATGTAAATCTTATGAGTGGTTCAGTTTATATTAGATGAGTATTTTTTTTGGCGAAATCTCATCGCTACTTCACTGAGGTTAGTCTTGATACTTACTGAGTACATGGGGTCAATTGTACTCATATTACATTTCTGTACCTTGCGTGCAGATTTTGGTGCCGAGTTGTTGTGAAAGCTGAAGGCTAGCATTGAAGATGTACCGGCATTCCAATTGCGGCTACCATTTTGCTTATGGTAGTTTAATAATTGCATTTCTATATTTATATTCCAAATAGATGATGTATTCACTTTACACTAAAGTTTTACTTCTTAATCATAGTGACTTATGACTTATACCACCATTTCTTGGGATAATATGTATTAATCTTCACATACTTATTTAATATTTATTTGGTGATCTTCAGTTTTGAGTTGTGTTTATGTTGGTTGGCTTATCTAGCCAGTTGAGTTAGGTGATGGGAGTTGGCCATGACAGAAGGCTTTGAAAAGCCCCTGAAAATTGTGAGTTTTGACTTAACAGAACAACCTTGATGCCTCGAATAGGGGTCGCAATGAGTGACAAGCGATGAGTATAACAACTCGACCGGTCCTTTCGTGTTCTAGCATCTCTTCCGTGATTTGAGCCTTACCATAGGCCCATTTGGTGTTTTATAACTTGCAGTTATGAGTGATTTTTGTCCCAAGAGATTTGGAAGTGATTTGGAACATTTCTTAAATGGAAACTCTAAGTTGTAAGAGTTGACCATGGTTTGACTTTTGAATAAATAGACTTAGAATCAAGATTGATTGTTTCTATAGGTTTGTGTGGCGATTTTGGACTTATACGTATGTTCAAATTTGGTGTTGGAGGTTCCTAGAAGAATTCGAACATCATTTGTCGAAAGTTAGCAATATGAAGAGCTTAAGAGTTCGTAAGTTTGACCAAGAGTTAATTTTGATGTTATTGGACTCTAATTAGTGTTCGGGTAGGTCTATATAGTTGAATTGAACTTTTGTGCAACGTTTGTAAGTAGTAAGAAGTGTCTAAGTGTTATTCGAACACTCTTTTGAAAGAATGAAGATTTAAGAACTTAAGAGAAATTCTATTCGCTTTGAGACTCGATTCGAAAGACTTACCATATCACATATTTTAACACTTCAACTATTGAGGAGCTGCACCTTCTGACCAATACATTTGGAGGTCCACGTAGAACATGAACAGACTTTCTGAAGCAATTTTCTCGCTTTTTTTCTCTCCATATGTGGTATTTGCATATTTTGTCGGATGTGATCATTTCTAATCATGTCGGATCGCTCATATCTTCACATCCTATCTTTTGGCACACTTTTTCTTGCTTACTTGTGACAATTTTTAATTGGTCTAAGCACCCATGATGTTTTATGATATATATACCTTTTCTGGTGCTACTTATTTGGGGTTAAGTATTTGTTAGTAGCCAAAGTACTTGCTTGGGATAAAGCTCAATAGAACTATTGGTTTGGCGAGTGGAGCCATGTACTTCAATCTGTAAACTTCCCCTTATTGCTAACATAGAAAGTTGTTAAAACCAGTTTTATCAGAGGTTACCGGGACATATTTCTTGCCATTAAATTAGATTTTCTATTTTTCAGTCTCTGTTTAATTTAATTCAACCATTGACATATACGTCCTCCTCTGTTATTTATATTACAAGTTGTGGACGGCTGTTGAGGATATATTATTTGATGTAGTTGTATGAGCGCTTGAACTAATCTCTGTTTGATTTACTTGTCGAATGATTTAAATACTTACTGCCAGAATTTGATTCGATATTAGATAGGTAACTTACACTTTTACTCTAAGAAAAACTTTTAAAAGAGGAACAAAAGGAGCAGGGAAAAGAGGACAGATAGTGCTCTGATCATCAATAAAGGGGAGATATTTGTAAATACATTATACTGGAGTAAATTACCTATTACTGCCCATAGACCATCTTTCCTTAACATTAATTTATTATGGAGTTATTCTCATCCTAAAATGTTTCATCATAAAAAGTAAAAAGCACAACTGATGTAATAAGTAGTTGATGGCTATAACACATAAGCTTCAGGTTTCTTAAGAAATGCAAATCCCAGAATGCTACTCAGAACCGAAGCAAACAGTTGTTTTTCTAACTATGTACCAGTGTATTGAATTTGTTTACATTTTCCAAGCACGAAACAATAATGCACACACCCTTGAGAGCAAGAACACACAATTCTCAGAGGGCCTATGGAGATCGGAGAAACAAAGCACAAAGAAATTGGGTCTTTTTGCAGTGTTTTAATTTAACTTTTGTATCGTATACGTGTCTTTCATTATGCAACTGAATAGTCCCTCACGTAGCATATCACTCTTTTCGGTCTTTGCTTTTTATCTCGCTTCTGGAATTATTTTTGAAGTTCCACTCCTGTCCGAAAACTTTTAATACCGGACTAACCTGAAGAGCAACAGTTTGTGTTTGGCTAATTAATTTGAAAAGCACTTTTGAGCAGTAATTAGTGTTTGGCCAAACTTTAGAAAATTGCTTCTAAGTGTATTTTTCTCAAAAGTGCTTATCAGAAAAGTACTTTTGGAGAGAAACTACTTTTTTCTGCTTCTCAAAAACTGCTTCTGCTCCTCCTTAAAAGCACTTTTTTTCCTTTCAAAAGCTTGGCCAAACACCTCAATTTTTTTGCCAAAAGTGCTTTTGACAAAAAAAAAAAAAAAAACATTTTTGGCTAAAAAAAAAAAAAACTTGGCCAGGCTATTAAGACTCTTGAAGTTACTCCTTTCCTCACCTAGATGTGAAGTTACTCATTTCCTCACCCAGATATGAGAATATTCTGTGACGATATAAGTCAATTGTGGTAGCAACTTCCGTATGAGACTATTAGCTATAACATTGGAGAAAAGCATGCATAATTTGTTAATTCATCTCTGAACTCTTCTATACATTTATGAATTGACGATATAGTTGTTTTTCACCAAAGAAATAATATTTTGGATAAAACTAGAATTTGAGATGAAAAATCGGGTTACTGATAATCAAGAGACCAAAAAAAATAATAATAGGCTTTCTGAGAATAATAATAATAAAGCAGTAAACAAAATTTTTTATTTCAGTATGATGTCAATGATCCCTATTCCCAATACAACTTCCTCCTTTTATAGTTGATTCTAGGTAAAGGAGTAAAATTTAAGCTTTAATGAGACAATTATGGACAATAAATGACATTAAATGATCCGTTACACAATCATTCCTATTAAATACCAATTTTCTAACATATCAGGTATTTAATACTGAATTTGGACTCCTTTTTGTCTTCAGATTCATGTCTTCAATGCCTTTCGACCCACTGGCTTTAAATGACTTTGAATTGGTACGAGACTCGTGTCTAAACTGCTTCTCGTGCCTATTTCACTTCTTCTTCCCGTACCTGTCATTTCCCGTACCTTTTTCCCAATTGTTACGCTTTGACCACTTGTCCAGTCCACGTGTCACGCCACGTCATCTTCAATATAAATTCAACTTTTTTCCCAATACAGATAGTCCCCCCACTTTCCATTTATTTATCAATTAAATAATTGGGAAGTGTACCTTCGTAAAAAAGGATTTTTGCCATAATCAATGCGTATGACAATATTGTCGTCTCAATTGTCTTTTCCATTTAATGTTCTGTCCATGTGTTACCTTTTGATTGATTCTGCTATTTTGCACCCTTTTTCAAGGCTTCGTTAATCCCACTATTCACGAAGTGATAGTTGCCTTTATTATAGGCTTTCCATCATTACTCTTCTAAGTTTGACGGTTGCCATCATATACATACTTAACCTTTTCTTCCTTTGTCCTCTTCTCCATAAATCTTTAGCAAACGTTTTTCTTCCTTACTTTTGCTCTCCTTCGATTCATCTTTGCTCAACAATGGCGTCTCCAAACCCTAACCCTAAAAGAGTTCCAATTTTAGACAAATTCCCCAATGCTCCTGTTAGACATAGAAGAGACAGGGAGGCAGACTTCGTACAGGGTTAGAATCTACTCGAGACGGCTCTTCTGGTTCTTCTTCTAGGAGTTCTATTCTGAAAACTCCTTCTTCTAAAGGTAAAGAAATTCCTGATTCTTCTAGAGAACCTTTAGTTGATGAAATCGTACCAAATGATTTATCTTTTGTAAGTGATAGACAATCTCTTCAAAAGCAAGTTGCTGGTTTAGAAAAAACTGATACTTATCCTACATTAGTGACCGAACTTACAATCCCTACCATCAGAGGAGATTGTAACTGGAAAAATAGTCTTCGAATGTCAATTCCTTCCATAAATCAAAGAATTTCTTCTTTTAGGATTGGGTACTCTTTTGTTTATACTTACCCTTTTACTTTGGGTTTTAATCCCCCAATTGACCCAATCATCCTCGATTTTTGCCGTTTCTTTAATATTTGTTTGGCCCAAGTTGGTCCTTTAGTATGGAGAGCAGTGGCTTGTTTGAGATATCTTTCTACCAAAGCTACTGTTGATTTCACCTTTTCTCACCTTATCCATTTATACCATCCTAATTTAATACGTCATGGAGTTTTTACCTTAACTGCGAGAAGCAAGAAGGTTTTGGTAAGCATAGAAGATGACAATGACCGTGGATGGTATGCCCGTTACGTTGCTGTGCGTACGGTGGATTTACTTGGTGAAACAAATATTCCCTTCCCTGAGAAGTGGAATTTTGCACGTAAGTTTTTTTTTTTTTTAAAAACCGCACCTGTTTTTGAGAATTTCGATTCTTTTCTGACTTCGTCTCTTTTTGGTTTTTTGTTAGCAACCTATGGGAGT
>NW_017675403.1:8552-32599 GCF_001879085.1 Nicotiana attenuata
GGGAAGAAGAATATAAGGCTTTGGAGAAGGAATATAATGCTCTTGAAGAAAATTTCAACATAGACGTGAGTTGGGCTTTTCTAAATTCTCGACGTGATGCTTTGATGGAGGCTACACAAGAAAACTTTGACTTGCAATCTGAGTTGGCCAAAGTCATAGACACTATCGAAAAAGGTCAACAACCTGCGAATACTCCTTCTCCAGCCCTTGGAACTATTGACATCCCTTCTCCAGCACTCGAAGCTCCTGGAACAGAAGAGTTTTTGAACTCTGAAGCAGTTACTGAGGTACTTGAAGTTGTAACTCCAGCTTCCGAGGTTGAAACTTCTATGGTACAGTCTATGGGAATCGAAGTTCCTGTGACTATTTCTTCCCTTATTGATGTTATCACTTCAAGCTCAGCTGAAACCGCTCCTATTGCTGCTTCTTCAGAAATTGTGACCGCACCTGTTATTGCTTCAGAAAGTGATGTTACAACTTTTAACGATTGTTAATGTTATCCTTTGGAAATTTTGAAGGAATCTTTCGCCCTAGTTACCATTATGGGACACTTGTAAGACAAACATTTTGGTGACTAAGTTTTTCCTCAGTCTTTTATGTTAAGAAGTTTTATGAGTACTTCTTTATATTGTATTCTTGCCTTTTTACTTATTTAGGACTTATAGAATAGCTTAGCATTTTTATCCTTTGAAAATGCTTTATGATTCTTCTCATGGAATATCAACATGAGGTTATAAAAGAGGGCCCTTTTATTTTATAGACACTTAATGAAGAAGACGTCTCAACTTCATAATGGTGTTATAATACGATGAAAGAAATAGGAATACACATGTTTTGTATGCTACAACTTCGACAAGTTTTTATTATGAACTTGAACAAACATTTACATGTATTAAGTACATCTATAACTTCTCGCAACTGTTTTCNCTATTGTTCCCATGGTAAAGAATACTATGATGTATGCATATGCTTGGATTCCATAATCTCTGCTCGACACTTGTCTCTTGATTTACGCATCTATTTTCCGCACGTATCCGTTCTGTGTTTATTGTACAGTCCCCAAGTGTTTGAGCTGTGAAATATGAAGCCTCAAGCACTTGTTTTTTCCTCTTAACTTGGTCCTTTTCCTGAAACAGAAAAATTTGCGGGACTCGGAGGTTCGATTAGAGATGAAGACTACCTAACCCGTGTATTTTTCCATCAGATTAATTGTAACCCTGGGCTGGGAATTTAAGAATATTCCCTTTTGCCGTACAGGTCGTGACTCATCATTTGGCACAAGTTAGGGTTTTTGCCGAGCATCTAAATCGTTAGTAAAATTGTTAATAATTAAAAAAAAAAATTTTAACATAGAGATACCTGACCGTGGATACTTTTCTCAAAAATAGTATCTTTTTAGATGGACAGCATTCCAATGTGAGGGTAATAGCTTGCCATCCATTGTCTCCAACTCGTATGCTCCTTTTCCTGCAATGTCACGAACTCTGTAGGGTCCTTCCCATGTTGGACTCAGCTTTCTTGAATTAGCAGCCTTTGTGGATTGGAACNCCTTTTTAAGCACGAAGTCCCCAATTTTGAAGAATCCGAGGCGTGCTTTCCTGTTATAGTATCGTTCAATTACTTGCTTTTGTGCCGCCATTCTTATTAGTGCAGTTTCTCTTCTTCCTTCTAACAAATCAAGATTCACCCGCATCTCTACATCATTTGATTCCTCCGATGCTTGAACGTACCGTGTGCTTGGTTCTCCTATCTCTACTGGAATCAAAGCCTCCGCACCATAAACCATTGAAAATGGGGTTTCTCCCGTGCTTGTTTTTGTCGTTGTACGATAAGCCCATAATACTCCAGGTAATATTTCAGGCCAATTACCTTTCGAATCTTGCAATCTTTTCTTCAAGTTGTTAACGATAACCTTATTCGTGGACTCAGCTTGTCCATTTCCCACTGGATGATATGGTGTAGATGTTATTCTTTTAATCTGCTAACTTTCGAAAAATTCTGTGATTTGGGCCCCTGTGAATTGTGGTCCATTATCACAGACGATTTCCCTTGGTACTCCAAAACGGCATATTATGTTTCTCCAAATGAAGTCTTTAACTTCTTTCTCCCGCACCTGTTTAAAAGCTCCTGCTTCTACCCATTTAGTGAAGTAATCTGTAAGCACAAGTAGAAATTTTACCTGACCTTTTGCTAGTGGTAAAGGACCTACAATATCCATTCCCCATTCCATAAAGGGCCACGGGGCTATGACAGGATGGAGTAACTCAACTGGTCTATGTATATTATTGCCGTATCTTTGACATTTATCACATTTAGACACGAAATCATTAGCTTCTTCTTCCATCTTGGGCCAATAATATCCTGCTCGAATCAATGTTTTCACCAGCGACCTCCCACCAGCGTGACTTCCGCAATGTCCTTCATGTACTTCCCTCATCACATATTCTGTTTGAGAAGGTCCGAGACACCTTGCTAATGGGCCACCAAACATCTTTCGATAAAGATTCCCTTGATGTAAACAATAACGGGCAGCTTTTTTGCGAAGTGCATGAGCTTTCGTTTTGTCGATAGGCACGGTACCATGCTGTAAAAAAGCAATAATTTCATTTCTCCAATCCCATGTTAAATGATTAAAATTTGCCTCATTCTTATTAGGTTCGAGGACGGAATGAAACAAATGTACGATTGAAGTATTTGTATCATTTGCCATGTCTGCTGCAGACGCGAGATTAGATAATGCATTTGCTTCTGCATTCTCGTCTCTTGGGATATGCATTACCTTCCAGGTTTGGAATTGTGTTATTAATTCCCGTACTTTTTCCAGATATTCTTGCATTCGAGTTTCCCTGGCTGTAAAAGTCCCCAGTATTTGATTAACCACAAGTTGAGAATCGCTCTTGATTATAATCTGGGTTATGCCAAGTTCGCGTGCCAGTTCTAAACCTGCAATTACAGCCTCATACTCTGCTTCATTGTTAGTTATAGAATGACATTTTATAGCTTGTCTAATAGTTTCACCTGTAGGAGGTACGAGAACTATCCCTAGGCCTGCACCTTTTACATTAGAAGAACCATCAGCGAATAAAATCCAAGTCCCCGGGTTTGCACCATTAAAAACTTGTAACTCTTTTTCTGCTTCTAAATGCATTCCCTGACTAAAATCAGCTATGAAATCAGCTAATACTTGAGATTTTATTGCAGTTTTAGATTGATAACTGATTTCATATTCGCTTAACTCTATGGCCCATTTTGCTAACCTTTCTGATAATTCATGTTTATGCAAAATGCTTCGTAGTGGAAAAGCAGTAACCACAACAATGGGATGGGACTGGAAATAAGGTCTCAATTTTCTAGATGCCATGATCAAAGCTAAAGCTAACTTTTCTAGTTGCGGGTATCATGTTTCAGCATCTAACAGAGATTTACTTACATAATAGATAGGAGATTGTTTACCTTGGTCCTCCCGAATTTGACAGATTCCCCATGGTGATGGAATTTCATTACTTGATGTAGAGTTGACGGGACATCGTCCATATCATGAATCCACGGTCTCCCCATGATTACATTATATGCCATCTCCATATCTACTACCTGAAATTTGGTATCTTTCACAACACCCTCTGCAAAAGTTGTTAGAATTACCTCTCCTTTAGTTACAACACTGGAATTATCGAATCCTGTTAGAATATGCGCCTTTGGAATCATCTTATCCTCCGCTTGCATTTCACGTAGTACTCTTAATAGGATGATGTTTGCAGAACTTCCTGGATCAATCAAAACTCTTTTTATATTAGTATCATGTACAAGTAAAGATATTACCAGCGCGTCGTTGTGGGGGGTGATCACTCCTTCTGTGTCTGCATCATTAAAAGTGATACTTTCATCCTCTAAGGTTTGACGCACTCGTTTCCCATGCGTGATTGTGACTTTGGAAACTTTATTTGAAGCTGTGTATGTTACTCCATAAATATCTTCTCCCCCACTTATAACATTCACGGTTCTCTTGGGTGATGGGGGCTTTGGTGGCTCTTGCCTGTTTTTCATGTAGGCTTGCTTTCCTTTCTCGCTAAACAACTCAGTGAGATAACCTTGTTTCAATAGATGGTCCACTTCACTTTGTAAGAATCTACATTCTGAAGTCTTATGCCCGTGATCATTATGAAATTCGCACCAATGATCTGGATTGCGCTTGTTTGGATTTGATCGCATCTCTTTCGGCCACCGTACCTTATCTCCCATGCTCCTTAAAACAGCTACGAGCTCGGAGGTAGTGACATTGAAATTATATCCACCAAATCTCGCCTTCAAACTTCCATCATCATCTCGTGCCCCGCGTATGTTTAGATCATTCGCAAACCTCGATGAGGAGCCTGACTCCCTGTTTCTTGATTTTTGATCATATCGTTGATTATCCTGTTTTGTTCGTGAATCTTTTCCTGCAGGACCCATATAAGGATCGTACCTGTTTTTACCTGATCTTTTTAAAGCTTCGGATCTCCTTGAACTGCTTCTGTCTTCATGTTGAAATCGAGGCACGGTATCTTCTTCGATTCGCAACTTCGTACTGTACCTGTTATACACATCATTCCACGTGGTTGCAGGGAACTCTCGAAGGCTTTCTTTAAGTCTTCTCGTGGCTTCAGAACTTTTAACATTTAGATTGCTCGCAAAAGCTATTGCAGCCCAATTATCTGGTACGCGGGGTAAAGTCATTCGTTCGCGTTAGAACCTATCAACAAAATCTCTGAGCAACTCTGTATCCCCTTGTTTGATTTTAAAGATGTCCTCCATTCTTTTTTCAACCTTTTGTGCTCCGGAGTGCGCCTTAATGAAAGAATCTGCAAGCTCAGCAAAAGAGTTTATAGAGTTTTCAGGCAAAAGAGAATACCAGGTTAGTGCACCCTTGGTGAGTGTTTCACCAAATTTCTTGACCAACACGGACTCAATCTCCTGCTTGGTTAAATCATTTCCTTTGACCCCTGTAGTAAATGCCGTCATATGGTCACGTGGATCGGTTGTGCCGTCATATTTTGAAATGTCAGGCATTTTGAACTTTTTAGGGATTGAGAGCAGCACTCGGTTTCCAAGGTTGTTGTGAATATTTATCCGCATCTATTCCTTTGATTATTGGGGGAACTCCAGGCATTTGCTCGATGCGCTCGTTTTGTTCTTTGAGCTGTGTCTGCAAAGTTAGTACCAAATTTTGTAAATAAGAATTATTTGTATTACCTGGATTCATTTCTCGTGGTTCAATGGGGGTTCCTTCGTTTGAATTAACAAGGCCAGAACGAGGATTCTCCAGCGTATTGTTATTAGGCGAAGGTGTGGACGGCGCAGCAGGTAACCGGCTAACTAGCGCTTGAAGAGCTTGGTTAACCCGTGCATCAATTATTCTTTGCAGAGCTTCTTCTGGTCCCTCAAAATGTTCTGATTGCTCTTGCTCATCAGCATGTGATTTAGGAGTGCCTTCACGAGATTGACGTGGTGAATTTTGAAAGGTAGGAACCGCGTTAAAGTTCTGCAAATCTCCTTGATCTTGATGCATTTGATTTTCACGGTTTCCCAAGGTGTTTTCACTGTTATTATTGTCGTGTGACATGATGATAATAACAGATAGAATGTAACTTAAAAAGAATAGATTATCAGATTCCCGGTAACGGAACCAATTTGTTTCACCAAAGAAATAATATTTTTGATAAAACTAGAATTTGAGATGAAAAATCGGGTTACTGATAATCAAGAGACCAAAAAAAATAATAATAGGCTTTCTGAGAATAATAATAAAGCAGTAAACAAAATTTTTTATTTCAGTATGATGTCAATGATCCCTATTCCCAATACAACTTCCTCTTTTTATAGTTGATTCTAGGTAAAGGAGTAAAACCTAAGCTTTAATGAGACAATTATGGACAATAAATGACATTAAATGAACCGTGACACAATCATTCCTATTAAATACCAATTTTCTAACGTATCAGGTATTTAATACTGAATTTGGACTCCTTTTTGTCTTCAGATTCATGTCTTCAATGCCTTTCGACCCACTGGCTTTAAATGACTTTGAATTGGTACGAGACTCGTGTCTAAACTGCTTTTCGTGCCTATTTCACTTCTTCTTCCCGTACCTGTCATTTCCCGTACCTTTTTCCCAATTGTTACGCTTTGACCACTTGTCCAGTCCACGTGTCACGCCACGTCATCTTCAATATAAATTCAACTTTTTTCCCAATACAAGTTTGTCTAGGCAGCATTTTGTGGCTATGGGCTAGAAGAATATTTGGACCTTGTTGAAAATTTGCTCTGTTAAGTTTCATAGGTGACTCTTGTGTAACCCGTGCAGGCTTAGCTAGAAATATGCACAATCGAAGAAAAAGATCCCTATAGCAATACCAATTAATTTGAATTAAGTTATAAAAAAAATACTTACTTTAAAGCAGATGCTCACTTGGAGTCTTTTTATCTTTTTAGAGTATTTATGTGTCAATAGCAAATGTAGAAAGTCTAAGTTATAAAATATTAAATTTTTCAACATCTCAAATTCTGTTTTGACATTTTGTTTTCTTTTACTTTTATGGCCATAGAAAGTATTCTAACATCTTGTATCGGTTACTCTTTTTGAATGCAGTTAGCGCCTGCTTTCTGGATGCTCCTCTACTCGGAAAATATGGCAGCGACACGAGGTTAGCGTGCTTGATTATAAATCTAGACTCCAATTGCTTTTTTTAAACATAACTAAATATTCATTTTGCTATACTAGTGATAGTAAACTACTAAAATTATTACAACAATATTGAGATATAAAACTTTACTATAATAATGTGGAATGCATAATAGTAAGAAGCTAATAGGAATTATAGTTAATGCTGACATTAGCTTTGAAGATATTTGATCATGCTTCTTTTATTTTTGGTAAGTGAAAATGCATTAACATGCCTCTTTCATGTAAAATACAGTCATTCCTTAAACTCGAGGTTTCATAAAGTTACTGTACAACTATATCATTGGACAAAAGATCAATTTGAAACTCTACCAGCTGGTCATTGATTATTGCATAGCAAATAAACAGCAAATCAATCCAACATCCCACTGGAATAAGCAACAACCAGGGCATTTTTTCACAATTTTCTCAAAATGAACCAGATATTTCTTTATTTTTCAGTAGTATCATTCAAAATAAGATTCTCAAACAATTTGCACAATGCTTCATTTCTTCTACATGAAAAGTTAACCAAAAAGGTAAAAAGAAGTAATAGAAGAAAAGAAGAGCTTGTAGGAAGCGTGGCCACTTTATGACCGATAAATCTAGGAAATTTGATAAGCTTTAAAAAAATAGAAACAGGTTGCTTTCAGTTTTTTCCTCCTCCAAATAATAGTAGTTAATTTTACTACTTTCAATTTTCTCATAAAACAACAGGGAATAAGAGGCAATTCCATGGTGAAACTTTTCACTTTTACTATAGAATTTTAATCACCATGATTTTATGACTGAAATGAGTAATGAGTGTATAACGCGGCAAAAACCAGTAGAAACAAACAAAAACATAAATTCAGTTAAAAACAGAAAGTCAAAAGCAACTCTACCAAATACCCTTACTTCTAAATCACTTATTCTCTAACATCTAACCAACAATTTTTAGCAAACATCGATATAATAGAAACCAAAAGAATAGCACTTCAATCACACATGTACGATGAGAAAATTAGTAATGAATAGAGGTTACAGTTATATAGTATGACTTCTAAGTTTAATGCTACAAAAATTCATACAAAATATGAAAACTTACTCATAAGAATGAAAATTGATCTTCTAGAAATACCCAATAGAAGACTGGAAAAGTAACAATACATAACTCAGAGGACATCTATTCCTTGTCGAAAAAATCAGACGACGAAGCAATGACATGGCTTTAAAGACAACATTTGCCACATATCTAAGTTTTTCTTCATTAGCACCATTTATTCAAGTCGAGAGCACATATTTTATACAATCAAACTACCAAATATTGTGTTGAAAGTTCTGCACATGTTAACTCTTGTTACTTATGGTCTATGAAACCAACATACGCGAGAGAAAACAAATAAAAGCTACTGTAACAGAATCTAATATCGAGGAAATTATCCGTATTTAGTCGCAACCAAATCTAAGTACAAAATCTTTCATCTATTTTCTGAAAATTATATAGCTACATCAAAATTTGAAATTGTAGCTTGGATATTTGGAATTTTTCTAACCTGTTATTTTGGATGGAATTGCAAAACCAAAAAATTCTGACCAGGTTAAATCTGAATCAATAGAGGTGCATGCATTCCACAATCATAAACCCAAAAAAATCCAACTGAACGCAACACTTGAGGCGAAAAAGAGGAAGGGGAGACGCAAAACATGAAGAAATAAAGAGATGAGAGAAATTTAACCTTTGTTTCCGGTGAAGAGCATCAAATTGTCTTTCCTTTCTGGCCAACACTCTTCTCCTTCATGCCTTACTATCTAACCACAAAAATTCAAATTAGATTTAACAAAAAAAAACCACTTTAAAAGTCAGGTCAAAGAGCATTATACATGTAGATCAAGAGAATATATATATATATATATATATATATATATATATATATATATATATATATATATATTAACCGGTGAACTCAAAGTGTCTAAAGAGAACCGATAAAGAAAGAAGAGGAAGGATGCGGCGGCTGCAAAATTAAAAGCCGACAATATCAGCTAATAAGAAATGACTATGTTATCCTTGATTGCGAATTTATTGCGTAAAGCACAATGCTGAGAAGCACCAAGGGGGTTCCAGCATGTGATAACCAAGCACCTAAAGCCAATGAATGATTCCTCTCTCTACGACAAAAAGGCGGGACCCCCTGTTTTATGCACCTCTTTCTGTAACAAATTAAAGTATACCAAGCTTGCTCCAATGCGTACTTCTCCATGGATGCTAAGACACGGGTTTGTTTGAGTTCAGTTTGTTAACAGATTTTTCAGATGAGTTATTCAGCAATGGTGTATCAAAATTCAGCAAACAATAAGCTTGCATTGGATGTTATGATTTATATTTTGGATAGTATAGGCTGTGTCTCAATGAAGATGCTTTTGGCCCTTTGGTTGAGCTCAATGCCAACAGCCTCAATTATTTTCTCATCATGTTTGTACTGAATCAGTTATTGACATATCTCACATCTGATTAGAAATTACATGTCAGGTTCTAGCACCCTGTGGTGTAAACGACTTTGTTTGTGGTAGAGCATACCAATGGATCTCTAATGGGATAGAGCTCTGCCGCGTTGCAGGTTTTTCCGTGAAGTCTTTGTCTGATGAACCAGAAGAAGT
Organism: Nicotiana attenuata; assembly: GCF_001879085.1. NCBI lineage: Eukaryota > Viridiplantae > Streptophyta > Magnoliopsida > Solanales > Solanaceae > Nicotiana > Nicotiana attenuata. Next base: position 17,890 of record NW_017675403.1, read on the forward strand.
TTCTTGCTATGGTGGAAAATCTAGTGTGGATTTTATTGCTGATTCATGGAGGGCTTCACAATCCAAGGTGCAAGAAAAAACGGACAGTTCTGGATTCGTTGAAGATGTCAAAAAATTGGTGAAGGACATGACATTTAAAGAAAGAATATCTTGGGCAGTAGGAGGCATGGTTCTTACAGCAGGACTTCTATTTACAAGGTGAGGCCACTCTATTTTAGTAATTATAAAATAAAGAGAATCTTATTTGAAGCTTCATGAGCTCTCTCTGGTGTGGCATGCAGTCATAGAATGTTAGTTGTTACTTTCCAAGTTCCAGCTGTACAATCTTGTGGAATGATTCTTAGTCCATTAGAGTGATCATCAATGTATTTGGATGTTTGATAGTGTCTGCATGCTTAATGATATCACACTTCATCACTGTAAATTTACTTTTACTATGCAGTCGAAGGAAAAGCCATAGGCAACGCCAGAAATTAGAAGTCCTCCAACGCACGGCCTGAAGATTGGGAGGAAATGTGAATCCGAGATCTCCTACAAGTCAAGGGAGCGAAAAGGCTAATTCTAGCACATTATGCTGCAAGCTCATATGTACTTCATTATATGCTGGAGTTCGAACTTTTTATATATGAGCTTGCAGCATAATGTGCTAGAATTTCATAATGTACTGGAGTTCCAACATAATATGCGGGAAGTTTGATTATATGCATGAGCCCTATAATCTCGCATATTATGTTGGAACATTTCGTGTGCTGGAGTTCCAACATAATATGCTGGAAGTTTATACGCATGAGCTCTATAATCCCCACATATTAGTGTACCTAGTGTATAGGGATTTTACACTTTTGATTCCAGCCATAGGCAACGCTAGAAACTAGCAGCCCTCCAACGCACGGCCCGGAGATTAGGAGGAAATTAATGTGAATCCGAAATCTCCTACAAGTCAAGGGAGCGAAAAGGGTAATTAAAGATGAGTATCTCCTTACTTGAGAGGAATTTCATCTTGCTACCGTGTTTCCAGACAAAGTTAGTGATGGCCGATGAGTACAGGTTTACTTGTGCACTTCACCAATTCATCTACTAACCTGAAGATGAAGGAAACAATTGATGCTTTAAGGCAGATCATGCTCCAGCTTAATTGTACAGTGTCTCATTGCTTCAGAGAAGCGAATCAAACTGCTGATAGCTTGGCAAAGGCTGCTGCTAACTTAGGTGAACCTAGTATGTATTTTGATTGGCAAAGCTTGCCTAGATGTGTAGTAGGACCATACTTGTTTAGATAGATTGCAGCTACCTAGCATAAGGTTAAGGTACGACAAAGCGAACTTTTTTGTTAGTTAAAGATCCCTTACTTGATACATGTCAAGGTGGAATGTACCTTGGCCTCTTTTGAAGTGTTGGTAGATGCCCGCTTTTTTGGTGGTAATATATGAACACCCAGTCATTGGGGTGTTAAAATTTAAAAAAAAAAAAGAAAAAAAAAAAAAGTGTAAACCAGCGAAGAAATTTTTTGTGCCACTCTCTTTTTCAGTTTATACAACATATTTTACTTTTAAATTCGTTTTAAATAGAATGACACACTTTTAAATTAGAAACAATTAACTTTACACTTTTATTTTATCACATAAATATTATCTCATGTATAATATCGTGAATGTTAAAAAATTTATAGCTACACAAATGTAATACTAACATGTTTAAGATTACAATTTCTTTTTTTCTTATAGTCCTTTAAAATAAAATCATCGCAATCATTGGAGTTTGGAAATTATCTTTCTATGCCTGAGAGACCAGGAAGCAAAACAAAGAAAATGATCGCAATAATGTAACTTTGGTGCCTGAACTTTTATGAATTTAGGGGCTGATGAAATAAAAATAATAACTTAGATCCAAAAAGGGATCCTTTCCTTCTCTTACTGATTAGGTTTTTCTTTCCTCGTCTCCTTGTGGAGCTGAACTTGTAACTAGTTAACATATAACTTCAATCTCTTGACATTTTCTAGGCTTGTACTATACCTAATTTTCAAGCACTGATCGACCAAACTCAAAGTTAAATGACCGGAAAGAGGAGACGTCTTGTCTATGATTAGGGGTGACTAACGGACGGGTCGGGTCGGATATGATTCGGGTCGAAAACGGGTAATGAAAAAACGGATCAATTATCCGACTCGACCCATATTTAATGCGGATAAAAAACGGGTTAACCGGCGGATAATATGGGTTACCCATATTATCCATGACTTCTTGTTTATTATCACTTTTGGGAGAATTCTTAGTCTCCCTAACTTGAGGAACCCCCAATTTGAGGCTTTACAAATGTATAAGTTAGACCATTGGTTATCAATTGGTTACTCATTGATTATCCATTTTTCTAAATGGATAATATGGTTCTTATCCATATTTGACCCGTTTTATAAAGTTCATTATCCAACTCATTTTTTAGTGGATAATATAGGTGGTTAACTGTTTTCTTTTAACCATTTTGCCACCCCTATCTATGATGCTCCATTGGGTCATGAACTACATATTAAGTGTTCCTTTCACGCAACTACCATGGTTATTATGCTGCCAATATGTGCAGAAAAAGAGGAAGTGGAGTTGGGAAAGATTATTCAAGGTTTAACTGAAAAGCTAGGACCGGCAAACTAGTTAACAGTGACTAATTCTTTAGTGGATATGTATTGCAAAGTTGGGTGCTTTGCTGATGCCCCAATTCTGTTTGAAAAAACTGAGAGCAAAAATGTGGTCTCTTGGAATTATATTATCGGAGAAGGAGATGTTAGAGGAACATTTCATCTTACGATAAGGATGCAAAGTGCCAGTGAATATATGAAGGCAAATGAGGTCACTCCGTTGAATGTTTTGCCTGTGTGCTTAACAGAAACAGAGCAGTTGTGTCACGACCCTGAACCCAAACCCGACAAGGCCAGCCAATTAACCCAATTTATCCTTTTAAAACAGCTAAACAGTTCATAACCAGTTTGAATATGATTTGGTGATAATAAGTAGCGGAAATACAGTCCGACACAGTCCAAACCGGGGTGTCACAAGTCACGAGCATCTATTAGAATATAAATACGACTACAAGGCCTGTAATATACAAAAATAGGACTGATAAACAAAAGGGAGGAATGCGGTGCTGCGAACGCTGGCAGTCACCTTGCTAAACTCCGATAACTTAGCCACCGATCAGCTCAAAACTCGCTACCGGGGAGAACAAATACTTGCATCTGCACGCGAGGTGCAGGAGTAAAGTGAGTACTCCAACTCAGTGAGTAATAAAGGTAAATAATAACTGAGCAGTAAGAAATCACGTAAGGCAAATCATCACGCTGTATAGAAGCAGTATAAAACCCCTTGAGAAAAAAAAAACAGTGAAGCTGTGAAATCTTTAGAAAAACATCTTAGCTCAGTTAAAACCTCTTTTGAAAATGACTTTTTCAAAAGTTATGCAAATGAATGCAAAACAATTAGTGTAGATAAGCATAGAAATCCGCCCCTCGGGCACAACACTCAATCAACAGAATATGCCAGGCAATCAGGTAGGTACCCCGTGAAGTAACACAGACAACAGATAGTGGCAGACAAATGAAACAAAGTAAACACATAGATCAGTATCATATAGTAACCGCTGCGGCGTGCAGCCCGATCCATATATTTCGTCGACGGCGCTCACTGGGGGTGTACAGACTCCGGGAGGGGCCCCTTACGGCCCAAGCGCAATATCAAGCCATCTCCTGGCGTACAAATCTCAAGCCCTCGGCTTCATAATCATATCAGTGTAGCACCGCTGCGGCGTGCATCCCAATCCCAAAGATATCCTGACAACATAGGCCCTCGGCCTTACTCAGTCAAAAATCACATAAGCCTCTCGGGCAACAGTAAAACAGTATTTCTCAGCCCAAAATATCATTTAGAAATATCATTTAAGTCTCAAAACTGAGTAAAAGTGGCTGAGTTGTAAAACAGTGGAAAACAACAGGACTGAGTTCAAGTAATAAGTCAATACAGTGAGGAAACAGTGATAAAAATCCTCGAAGGGTTCAAATAGTTCGCACGAAGCCTAAATATGGCAATCAGCCCAAACCATGATGATAACAAGTAAGTTTCAGTCAAAAACGCGGTAAATTCATCAATCGGGACAGACCAAGTCACAATCCCCAACAGTGCTCTACCCCACGCTCGCTATCCGGCGTGCAAGTCACCTCAACGTAGCACTACGATGTGCAATCCGGGGTTTCAAACCCTCAGAATATCATTTACAATCATTACTCACCTCGAACCGGCTAAATCTCTAGCTCGCGACGCCTTTGCCTCTCGAATCGGCCTCCATGCACGTCGAATCTAACCAAAATCAGAACGAATACATCACAATATGCTAAGGGAACAAAGCCCAAGCGAAAACAATCGAAAAATATCAAAAATCCCGAAATTAGCAAAACCCGAGCCCCGGTCCCACTTCTCGAAACTCAAATTTTTTCACATTATTAGATTCCTCGTCCTCCTACGAGTTCATACATACCAAGAACACAAAAATCGAAGTTCAAATCACCCCTCAAATCCCCATTTAAAACCCTCTTAAATTCAAGCCCTAGACCTCCATTTTTAGTCCTTTAATTCCTTAAATTTCAGTCCTAATCCATGAAATATTACCATAAAAGTGTGTTTTAAGTCCAAAATCCTTATCTCAACGAAGTCTCTTTGATTCCTCTCTGCGGTCCAAAATCCGCTTTTGCGGTACCGCATATGCGGTCAACACACCCGCTTCTGCGGAGTTCATTAAACCGGCCTAAGCCGCATCTGCGAGCCTCTTACGCATCTGCGCTTCCGCAAATGCGATTCCCTTTAACCGCTTCTGCGGTCCAGCTCGCCTGACCCATTTTCGCTTCTGCGATGAAACACCCGCATCTGCGGCGCCGCATCTGCGGTCCACAAACCGCAGATGCGAAAATACCAGAAGCAGAAATTCTGAAGCTGCAACACAAATTCCAATTTCTCCGCTAACCATCCGAAATCACCCCGAGGCCCCTAGGACCTCAATCAAAAGCACAAACATGACCCAATATCTTATTCAAACTTGTTCCAATCATCAAAACACCTCAAACAATACCAAATCCATCAATTCACATCGAATTCAAGCCTAAGTTTTCTAAAAATTTCCGAAACACGCTTACGATCAAAAACCTAACCAAACCACGTCCGAATGACCTGAAATTTTGCACACGCATCACAAACGACACGACGAAGCTACAACAACTCTCGAATTCCATTCCGATCGTCGGATCAAAATCCCACCTATCAACCGGATATCGCCAAAATACTAACTTCGCCAATTCAAACCTAATTCTTCACCGGACCTCCAAAATCAATTCCGATTACACTCTTAAGTCATAAATCACCCAACGAAGCTAACCAAACCATAAAAACTCTGATCCAAGCTCATATACCAATAAGTCAACTCTTGGTCAAACCTTTCAAATTCAAAGCTTTCAACTGAGACTGTTCTTTCAAATTCATACTGATTCCCGTGAAAACCAAAACCAACGATCTACATCAAGCATAACACATTACACGGGGAAAGTCATACCCGAGAACTGGCGATCAAAGTGCAAAAGCTCAAAACGACCGGTCGGGTCGTTACAAGTTGATAGTGAAAGAACTACATATGGCTGTATGGGTGATTCTGTTGGCCCCAATTCTGACCACCAGCATTGGCTGGTTTCATACTGGAAAATGACTTGGAGAACTTAGCTAAAAGGGGAAAAGCAAAAAACAGCATACCAGAAGACACAATTTTCAAACCTGTATTTCAGGTAAATTTGAGTCTAATTAGTAAATTGAAATTGAAAAATATCTTGGGAAACTTAGCGAAAAGGATAAGATAAAAAAGCGCATATATAAAGACATAATATTTAGATAGATTAAATCAAGAATTCAATAAATGATCAAAACATGGATAATTACTGTAATTGGATCTATTAATTTTAGAGAACAAAAAAAAAATCAGAATACTATATATTACCGGGGGATTAGCTGATTTACCAAAAACTTTTAAGAGTTGATTTACAAATAACTTTTACCCTTACATGAGAGTTTGGTGTATCTTTTTTTTGATTTGGTAATCTCGACCAAAATCACAGTAACACACAAAACACCTACTTTAATTTAACTTTATTTCAAATTATACAATATTAATATAAGTGTAATAAGTTCTTAAAAAGAATAAGAACGAAAATGCCATACATCAGGGGTACTTATGGGGTAATGAATGGAACCAGAAAAAAGAATTTTCCTTTGGCCACTGATAATGAGTCTTATCTTAATTCCAATTTTATCCCCATATATACATGTATACCAAATAGAAAGTATGATTGGTGTAACTGAGGGCAAAAGAATGTTTTGTGCTACAGAGCTCCTGTACTTCCTATCATTCGAGAAAGAAAAACTTGAGCGTTTCGGTATTCATTCTCCATTGGGTGTGTGTTTGGATATAAAGAGAAAACAATCTCTAATTTTACTGTACCATTATCTGTTTATCTGAAAGCTCTAGATTGTCTGTTCTTTCTTGGAGCACCTAATTGAATTGAGAGTAGCAAAACTGACAACTCAGATATGTACATGCCAGTGAGAAAACTCCATTTATTTTATACAGAGATGATATTTTTACTGCATTACTTCAGTTTGATTCCTTTTACAAGCTTAATGGTTATGTGAAAATAACATGCTTGCTTGGTTAGCTTCTGATTGTCACATGAATCAGAAATTGGGGCCACCTACTAGTAATCTGAACTAAATTGAATATAACCCGTCATGCCAATTCTGTAGGAATATTTTTAGGATAACAATATATCTTTGAAACAATAGCACATGCAAGGAGTTGTATCAATGAAATGGGTGTTTTTTCCTATCTTCTGCCTATGCCAAAAAGTAGTCTGAGGTCCTTTTGAAGAAGAATTTAACAAAAACTATTATGAATTCATATTTTTTTTTTTTTTTTGGACTACATGCATTTGAATTTGAACACAAACTTGTAGTAATAGAGATCAGTTTGTCCAACAACTTCATTTGCGTTTCAAACTCTCTCAATATCATCACTACAATTGCAGGAATACCAATTCCATGGCCATATAGAAAAATAAACTGAACTTCTACAAAATCGACATTTATGAAAATAAGCTCCAAAAACTCAACTTATACATAATCAGTACATAAAGGAATCAGAAGAGACAACCATTAATGGATCAATTTTCAGCTCGAAACACAAACACCGACTTGCAGTACTCTCATCGACGATTAACATAAAAATCCCATTTATTAAATTTGACAAAAAGCTCAAACTTTAACCAACAACAAAAAAAGAATTGTAAACAAAAATTCAACTGATACATATAAAATAATAATAACAAAAAATACCTAGGTGTAAACCACCATGAAAACCAGAAGCTATTGAAACATACAGCAAAAGAGAGTGATTCCAAGAGAGAGAGAAGATAGATTCAGTGATAATCTGGCTGAAAATAATCAAGACTCAAAAGCGAATCTCCCTAGTTCTCTCTGTCTCTTCACAAACCCCAAAATAATAGCTGCAAATTCAGTTTCAGATCTGTATTTTTGATTTTCTGGTCAAGAGATGCATCAAAGAAAAACACTCAACCTGCAAGTTCAAATGGATGAGAAAAAGGAAGGTGATAGGATTTAGGTACTCTGCCTTTTCTTTTTACTAAACTAAATATTACACCAAATCCTGTATTGGTGTAATATTTGGTGGTAGAAATTCAAGCAAGTAAACAAACTGAATTTGTTTTCTTGATTTCAATTCATCTCCGGAAAAAAGAAATTCCCAATTTCATCCATCAAAACCTTAACTCGAAAATCTGTAATTAATTCACTCTGTTTTCATGAATTTGAAACAAAATAGAAGGAGAAATAGATATAAAATTGATATTAAAGAATAAGAAAAGCATCTGCAAGTTGAAGAGATGAGGAAGATCGAAGATATCTGAGAAGCTCTGTAAATTCTGATGTAAAGAAATCGAATAAAACCCACCTTTGGAATAACCTAAATGCTACACGTAGTAGTTGGGTAAATACAAAAATGTCACGTATACAGATAAGCTCAAAAGTCTAATATGCCATCAAACAAAACTTAAAAGACACATAAGCAAGCATGTCGAAACTCAAAGCTGTAAGTTCCCATTTGTCTTTATTCTCCCTACCAATCTTATAATATTATTTTGTAAACTGGAACTCTACTATATCCATCTTCTCCTGCCATGGAAAATACACATGGAGAAAAATCAATTAAAAGCACCAATCTCCTCAATCATTAGGACAACTGCCAAAAAATTGAGAATTGTATGGTCCTTTTTGATTACATTTTGTATATTTGATGATTAAATTTCTGCTCTAAGTCTACAATCTGAAAGCGGAACTTGGATTTCATGTGTGAACTTATCTTAAGCATAGTCAACACTAATAAAGTTCTTTTTTGATATAGTAGAAACATTATACCTAATTGCTTGGCATAAGTTTTTCCCATAGAATAAAAATGTCAATCAAGGCAGCCTTTGCAGAAAAATTAAGAGTATCTATAGTTTTCTTAACAACAGAAAAATTAGGTCTAGTGGTAAGTGTCAGCTTGTCATGAGTGGATTAGGTTTGAAAACTATCACACCCTAGTATTTAAGTAGAGAAGGATAAAGGGACGAGCTCAATACCCATCATTTTTTGAAGCGTGCACCACTACCTAGGAGGTTTCTCATTTATTGGGAAAACAAAGAACTTTAGAATGTAAGGAGTAAAATAGGACAGCCATGAACCCGCCGCCCTATCAAGAATTTACCATCACATATAAGGTTGATCGTTTCAAGGCCTGATCTTTTTGCAATTTCTCGTCTTAACATTGGCAATGTCCATTCTTTTAGTTCTAATTCTAGTACTCCACTTCATCCCCACCTATCTTCAATTTTGCTTATTTTTGCAGAGAAGAATAGAGTTGTATGTATAATTTAAGTCTTTTAACTATGTGTGTTTTATTGCTGTTTTGTGGCTCCAAATGCAATACAAATTTTATGAGCCTAACGATGAACACACGAGATAATGCGCATGAGTGTTTGAATTGTGTCTTGGTGTTTCAGAAAAAGATTACATTTCAAAACAATCATGTTCGAGCGCAAATGTTTTTTTCCCTTTTCTCTCTCAAGCTAATATGAAAAAATTGCAATAGCTTTATGTCGGTTGGTATCAAAGATTTTGAAAAAACTTAGATTCGTAATCAAGTACACTAACCTCGTATCGCCACGACATATTTCGAGTAGAGGAGCATCCAGAAAGCAATTGCAAAAATAAAATCAGAGAAAAATATGAGATGAGAACCTGCAAAAATCATTGAGCTTCACAATTACCCAAAAGAATACAAAAGAAAAAGAGAACCTGCACAAACCATTGAGCTTCACAATTACCAAAAGAATACAAAAGGGAAAAAAAAGAGGAGACAAGAGAAGGAGATCTAAGAAGAATGCAGAGAACCTAAAACAAACCTAGGAATAAAACGAAGGAAAAAGATGTAAAGATAAGGGCAACATTGAGTGAAAGTGAAACATATCTGCAGCTTGAGAGCACGAAGACGAATAGAGACCTAAGTTATTATCTTGTCAAAATACACCTGGACCCTGGTGTTGTCTAATAGTTACACGCGGAGCTCTGTATAAATAAATGAAAGCCACGTATATAATATCAGTGTCACGCCCCGAACCTGGGCCTGGACGTAACACGACACTCGGTGTCTGACTACATGTAACCGAGCGAACCAACTGGCTGGCTGAATCAACATGTGGTATCATAACATACTGAATGCAGAAGATATACTAACACCTGCTGATATACTGAAAGTCTGGATGATATAAATCAAAGTGCGAAAATACTAATACAATTCTGAAACATATTTGTAGCCAACATAGCTTAATATGAAAAGCCTGTGTCTCTGTCTAATTGTTACTCTAGTCTATGAAGCCTCTAATGACATACTGAAAACACTGACTGTCTGAAAATACTGAAGACTGTAAGTTAATGATAATGCCCCGAAAGAACTAGGGATCACCAAACAGCTGGTACGAGAATCCTAGCGCTCTGAATCATCAACCTGTAAATCATTACCTGCATTGTGAGATGCAGGCCCCTGGCAAAAGGGGCGTCAGTACATTTGAATTGTACTAGTATGTAAAGCAACTGAAAGAAAGAATTATAAATGCTGAAACTGAATCTAAGCTGATAACTGAAATGATAACTATTGAAACTGAAACTGAAGTGAGAACTGGTAACTGAACTGATAACTGAAAAGATAACTGATAACTGAACTGATAACTGAAAAGATAACTGATAACTGATAACTGAACTGATAACTGAAAAGATAACTGATCACTGATAACTGAACTGATAACTGAAAAGATAACTGATTACTGAACTGAATAAAGGAAGTAAGGATATGAATACTCCCTCTTCTGAATGATGAACAACCTATTTATCTGAATAAGCTACGGCCTCGGGCCCAATATATATGTGCACAAGCTACGGCCTCAGGCCCAAGTATATGTATACATAACTACGACCTCAGCCCCAAAAATGCATAAAGCATAAACTACGGCCTCAGGCCCAAACATGCATAAAGCATAAATTACGGCCTCAGGCCCAAATACAGGTGTTCAACATTCAAGAACTGAGAATCAAACTGCAATACATGATAATGAAATACTGAATCACACTGAGTTACATGATACTAGAATACTGGATCACACTGAGTTACATGATACTAGAATACTGGATAGGACTAGACTGAGACATGTATTCTTGAACTAATTATGAACACTGAAACTTCAACTGTTTATGACATGCTGAGTAAGCTATACTGAGACTCAGGGACATCAAACCCAAGTCTATATTGAATACGAACTGAGCTCACAACATTCAGAATGAAAGTCATGAACGAGTTATGAACCTAGAGAATAGAAGTTCTACAACTATTCAAGGAACTAGGCTTAACTATATTTCTGAGGCAATTGATAACGTGGTAAAAGAAACATAATGTAGGGAGAATCATTAAAATTCCCAAATATAGAGAGTTAGCCTCACATACCTTAACTTCCTGCTCTTAAGCGTAATACAACATTCGCCAACCCTTTCAAATTTAATCTATATCAATACAAGTCAAAAGGATCCCAAATTAGCAACAATAATCATGTTTTGGTCACTTAGGTATTTTATCAAACACTTGGTGGCATAAAGCTTCATAGCCCTTATTAATGGTGTCTCTACACCCAATAACCCGTTTTTCTGCTCCTAGATATATTCGAAAGTCTCAAATGGTTATATTCAACATTATTCTTTATCACCCATAAGGTAATCAACACCCATAACCAATAATAACCAATCAACAACCCAAACCTATCACCGTTCATATTTTTCTATCACACCCATCAACTCATATCTCATGAAATAGAGTCTATAATCATTAATTCAATGCTAGAATTAATTAGAGGGTGAAGACGTTACCTTTTTGAAGTTCAATCCCCTTGAATTCGAGTTCTAGGGTTCCTTCTCTCAACAACGATGTCCCAATCGAATATCTAATTATATGGAGGGTTTACCCATGTTAATAAGATGTTGGGAAATTGAAATTAACTTAGAATTACCTTTAAAACTTACCTTGGGTGGTGGAAGGACCCTTAAGGAGTTAGGTTTTTGAGAGCTCTCCTTTCTAGAGCAAGTTTTTATGTTTTGGGGATGTGGGGGACGAAATATAGCTTTAAAACGACCCCCCACTAGCGCCCCCACGCACCTGGAGGCCCAACCCGCGCTACTGGCGGCGCTAAATGGCCAGAACGAAACCCCATTAGCGCGGGCGCACTAGTCTCGCGCTAGTGGGCGCGCATATGGCGTAATGTTATGTAAAACGCGCATAACTTTTTTCACAGATATCTGTTCGGGCTCCATAATATATCGTTGGAAATCTATTTCAAAGGCCTACAACTTTCATGCTTTGTGTTTACCCAAATTCCTTACACAATTTCAATAAACACTGATGGAATACAGACCTTCTGCAAACTTAGTCGAATTTGTCAAATCTTATGCACCTCACTTTCCATCTTGATTTTTATTCAACTATTTTCACCCATAATCATCTCGATGGGACTTCACGTGCTCAAAATATATCCTTACTACTCATTTAACTCATTTATACCTAAGCCGAATTTGCGGGGTGTTACATTATCTCCCCCTTGGGATCATTCGTCCTCGAATGATTGTCTTAATTGTAACTTCTGCTAACTCCGGACCTTAAATGAGTCTGGTGCAAACATGAACTTTCATTAACACTTGTATGCTAAACTGAATGAATACTAATTACTGAACTGAATGACTACTGCATTGACCGAATATTGGTCTGTCATGGATACGTGCATACTGAACTAACATGGATATATGAATATTGAACTGGCATGAATATTTGAGTAGTCTGAGTACTAAGCTGGCATGAATGTCTAAGTATTGGACTAACATGAGTGGCTGAGTATTAAACTGACTTGAATATCTGAGTATTGAACTGACATGAGTATCTGAGTACTGAACTGGCATGAGTATCTGAGTACTGAACTGACATGAGTATCTGAGTACTGAACTGGCATGAGTATCTGAGTGCTGGAAACTTGAATGTTATAACATGACACGTGAAATACTGGTTGTACCACCACTAATTCTGGTGGCAACTCCAACTCATAAGCTAATTGACCGATCCTTCGCAAGATTCTATATGGCCCAATATAGTAGGGACTATGCTTTCCCTTCTTCCCAATTCTCATAACGCTTTTCATAAGCGAAACTTTCAGAAACACCTAATCATCAACTTGAAACTCTAGGTCTCTATGACGCACGCTCGAATAGGACATTTTGGAGGCTCTGAGTTTTCTTCAAACGCTCTTGAATCAACATAACTTTCTTTATAGTCTGATAGACCAAATCGGGTCCTAACAACTCCACTTCTCCAACTTCGAACCAACCAATTGGTAATCTAAACCTTCACCCATACACTTCGTATGGTGCCATCTTGATACTAGAATGGTAGGTTATTATTAGCAAGGTCAATGAGGGGTATGTGATAAAACACTAGGCTTTCTGCTGCTTGACTTTCACTTGCTGATAATTCGGACACTTGGCCACAAAGTCTGCAACGTTCTTTTTCATGTTGCTCCACCAATTAATATCCTTAATACCATGATACATCTTTGGGGAACCTGGATGGAAAGAGTACCTGGAATTATGGGCTTCTAACATGATCTTCCCTCTTTAGGTCCAACTATGTCTGGAACACACAATCTGTCTTGGTACCTCAAAGTACCATCATCTCCCCCTTATTCAAAAGCCATCGTCTTATACTTGTGAATATCCTCTTTCAACTGCAACACATAGGGATCATCAAATTGTTTCTCCTTCTCAACGGCTACTAAGGGGGAACAAGTCATGTTCTAGACAACAACTCCGTCATCTTTAGAGTCCGAAGTCGAACTCCTATCTTGGCTAGGGAACTTCTTTTACCAGAGTTCTCTTATCTACCTCAATCATGAGTTATACTTCCCACACTTTATCTTCTTAAGAACTTCCTGAAAAAACTTATAGAATTGTTGTGAGCTATGTCTTTAACCAGTACTCCGAAGACTAGAGTCTCGTGCAATGGCACTACTCATGATACATAACTGGGCATGATTTTACAGCTTTCTGTGATCACTTTATCATCAATAACTAAGCTCGGTGATCATTCTACTCACTTAGTCTTTCTTACACATGCTAGACATAATCCCTGTGGTAATTATACAATTTTCCCTTATTACCAAACTGATTTTCTTTTTCATATCCCATGCTAATTATTCAGGTTTCAAATCTCTAACTGTACTTACTGATGGTTTTCACATCACCCCTTAGACCAAAGGCCTTATACTTGCGGATTTCAAACTCTTTTTTTCCCCGCTGTCACTGTACTTCAGGTTTAACTTAAAACTCTTTGGGTTCTAACACATACGTTCGGTATTTCAAACTGCCATCCACACACTAGAGATAAGCTGGCTAAGTGGATCAAATCTTACCTCTACTAGCTCTGCTAAAATTGCTAATTCACTGTATCTACTCAAAACTTACTTACTATCCTTTCACTAACCATCTGCTAGCATCATATTTTCTTCTCCTGCTTTGAATAACTAAAGTGAAGCATAAGGTTACTCCTAACTTCCCTCCATCATCTGATCATATTCTTTTGCCGCACACTATCATTCTTTTTTAACTATGCACATGGATCGCACTTAGGGAAAGTTCATCTGTCTTAACAAAATTGGAATACCTAACCCCAAGCTTTCTATACAATACAAAATATATCATACTATAAACATCCTCGGTAATCACTTAGTCACATAACCTAAGAGGGAACTGCCATATCTTTTATCTTACATCAATAGCTGCTTCTTATAGTAGCTTACTAACGTGGTACTTCTAGTTCTGATTTGAATAAATCTAAACAACTTAAAATCATTCCCTGAAATTCACTATTGGCTGCTCTTGGTTCTCATTGCATATATCATATCTTCTAGTCATTTGCATGAGTTGTGCGAAATCACATCTTTGGTAATAACAAACGTTTCTGACTCCTAGGTATTTTACCCTTAGGCTCTTTTCT